>NC_056745.1:202095582-202395582 GCF_019279795.1 Protopterus annectens
ATCAGGGGTGCGGCTCTGGGTGCCATTTGTTCTATGCTTATCTAGTTTTACTTGCATGGGAAAATGTTTTTTAATTGTGAATATTACAAATACTGCAACTTATACCTTGATATCATCTTTATAATGTGGGAAGGACCAGAGGATTCAATTAAGGACTTTAAAGTATCTATATGCTACAACTGCATTTATTAAATTTATTTGGAACTATGATAAAAATTGTATGAACTACTTAGATACTTTGATTTCATCTGATGAGAATGGTTTTACTATGAAAATTTATAGATAGGCCACATTTAGTAACATGTTTGCATTTTGATAGTTCCCACCCCATGAGTTACAAAAAGAGCCTCATAAAAGGGCAATGTATTAGAGTGGCTCAGATTACTTCAAATAAGTTTGAGGCGAAAGACAAAATTATGAAAGTAGTTGATATGTCTGTAGAGAGAGAATTCCCATTGAATTTTATATGTAATATTAGTGACACATTATGTCTGAATGGGGTTGCAAATATAAAACTTTACCGGGTAGTAGGACTAGTAGTGAATCATGAAAGTATGAATGATGAGGGTGAATTTACTTCCACGTTTATGGCATCTGTTGACAGAGCATTGGTTATTGATTTTACTGAGTGTTCCAATAAAATAAAATCAATTGTTAATAATTATGGGAACATATTGAAAGTTTGCCCCACATTGATAGAAACCTTAGGAACTAGCCCATCTTTTGTGTTCAAAACAGCATCAAATTTTTAAACAGCTGTAGTGCACCCGCAGGTGTAGCTGAAGAGATTTGGGTTCCTTCCTACCTGACTCTGGTGACACCCCTATTAGGCCCAACACACCAAGGTGGTAAGAGGGACAGATTTTATTCTAGGTGACACATCTAGTTTAAAAAGACAATAGCACAACCATAAACAAGTTATTTCAACAGTGCACTAGTTAGCAATAAGGCACGGTGAGATATGCATGCAATGAAAACATACATTCACCCTCTTCCCCAAAACTCAACAGAAGAAGGCCTTGACATTCAAACATGCACAAAGAAGGCAATATCAATGAGCAGTAGAACTTTATAATGCAGCAATACAAACATGGGGGGAAAATGCATTATCATTAAGCAATAAAAGAGTCGTAATACAATACAGATGAGAAAATACAATGTCATTGAGCAGCAAAATTCTTGAAAAGCAGAAAATCACCTTCCATAACTCTGGTAATCATCTATGGCTTCACGGTACTAGGACCAAGGGAACTGCTTTACTTGCTGAATCATAGCAGGCATGGAACTACTGGTTTCAGACTTTTTTCCTGATTCCACAAAATACCCTCATCCAGGATTTTAGCAAGAGACAGACACAATCTGCTACTTCACTTCCCTGTCCCAAAGCACTAGAAAAGAAAGTCCAGTTGTGCTGCAAGGCCCTTTTTCCTTCAGTTACATGTTTCAGCCTTCCCTCCTTCAGCTAGCGTTCCAGTTCCCTCTTTCACTTTCAAAATTGTCTTTATATTCCTGAAAAGGAGCTCCACCTTGCGGTGAAATGGAAAATTACAGACTATTACTTCTGTAGTAAAATACAGTGGGAGCTACACAACTTTTGGAAAATAACAACAATTGTAATAACAGACACAGGGAGTTGAATTATAAGGGCACCGCAAAATGATGTGCATGTAAACAATGCCCATATATTTTGGCAGCAGAAACTTTAGTTCTCAATAATAGTTTAATTAGTAAAATTAAGTTGGTTAAGGATACTTTTAGAACTGTTGGTGTGGTTTATATAACTATATGTATGGGGTATTCATGCTTTGTGGGGTAGACTAAAAGGGCCCATCAGAAAAGAGTATATGAACATCTGTATGATACTAAAATAAAAAATACCAATAATGCTCTGTATAAGCATTCTTTTGTTTGAAAGGGAATTTATGGTTTTACATTTTTTATTTTAGAAAAGGTTGTTGTTAGCCCAAGAAGTGGAAAATTGGAATCTAGGTTAAAAGAATTACTGTGGCAATTTAGACTAGATATTATTAACCCCCTAGGATTAAATGATATGGTTTCTATACATTCTATTCTTAAAATATTTTCAGCAAATTTATAATTAGACACATTGGCAGATTTGCAGAGGAAAAGTTGGTACAAGTTAGTAATAGTGTGATTTGGGTATTGATGCTATTTGACATGAAAACTATTATTTAATATTGTCTAATTTGTGTTTTAATTCATTTTTTTGATTCAATAATGCATTTAAATGAGTTGCATAACCATTCTGGTTATGTATTTTTTTAGTCATATTGTCAGAAAAGTTATTATATAATTCTAAATTAATTTATATGAGCATAAAATATATTTTAACTTTACTTGTATTTAATATTTAAACTCTTTTTAGATAATAATTGTAGCTTTTCAGGATAGTGTACTTTTAAGTATTAGTTATTTAATAAGTGATGCTACTTGGGTTCTTATTCTAATAAAGTTCCAGTTTATGGGATGAAAGTGCTGAATCACAAATAAACTTGGCATGATTTCCCAGTATACTGTGCCAGCATTTTATGAGTGGCATATCCTTGTATGACTGTCTCCTGTGGAGCATGTTACCACTACCCAACATTAACATACCTACACTATACAAATTACTAAAAATATAGTTATTACATGGGGACGTCACCCCTCACAACCTAGATGTGGGAGCTCTGCTCTTCATGGATGAAAACTCATGACCTAAGTGAAATCACCACAAAGTATGCTATAGTGAGTTATCTGGAAGTTAACCACAGCATAATTTGATCATTTTAGCAGCCAATAATTTGTGCAACAAAGTCTGCCCATAATGAATGAAATGTGTGACTAAATGAGATTTGAATATATATATATATATATATATATATATATATATATATATATATATATATATTAGTTACCACATGAAACTCTGCTTTATATTTCAAGTGTGCTGTATTTACAATAAATTGCCCACTGTTTGTAAATGAAAAGTTAGAATAATTTCTGTTTTAAGCCACGACAATACAAAAAGTCTCTCAAAAAGAAAATAGTATCTTACTGGTCATAGTCTTTTTATGCTCAACAAAAGTCAGATTCTTTGATAGTTAGTTTTGCTTCCTACATGCGCAAGCTTATATGCCTCTCTCTAAATCTTTCCTCAATCTACCAGAGAGACAAATGTGACCAGTAGTCAGTCTCATTCTATATGTGTCACTGCCTGTGTGTGTGTGTGTTTCTCCACAGTAATTCCTTTCTCTATAAGAGAGTCCCACACCTCTCTCTCTCTCTGACCCTCCCTTTTATAAGATGGGCTGTGGCCTCTTTCACTCAGGCAGATGTGGTCCTCCTTCCAGATTGCCTAAAAACTGTAGCTCCACATACCCCACAACAATTGCCAAGGGTCATTATATCACAATACTGTCTTTCAGCTCAAACATTGGAGATGTATATCATTGGCCAGTCAGATACCACCTTGGATGGCCTATACATTCCTTGGTACAGGGCTAGTCTTTCAATTGTGGCAATATTTGGCAGTATGCCCCAGGTGGGAGGAGGTACATCATTGTGACTGCATAGCACTATCACAGTCTTAGCAGTATGAACACTTCTCATGTGACATCAGTTTGATTGGTAGCCCATAGGCCCTTTGCTTTTGTTTTGGTACTAGGACAAACTTTGGTTTAGAGCATTCCATTCTCCAAGCTTCAGTTCCCCTATGGTATTTTATAATTTCTTCCAGTGCTCTATCATGCTTGAGTTCAATTTTTACAACTGTCAGTTCAAGCTAATTCACTCTGTTTGATATATCATGTATTATGTATTGTATATTTGTTTATGTGCCTCAGTATGCCAGTTCTGCAGCTTTGTTAGTACATTACAAGCTGCACCCAAAACCTTACTTAAGGTAGCTTCAGTTTTTATTTATTGCATTTCTGTTTATTCATATCAGTCTCTGGTTTTAATTCTGCTACATTGGACTGAAAGACAATTATTCCAATTTCCAAATTTTTCTACTTCATGGTTGTATGTTTGGCAATATCTTTCATGATCTCCAGCTATTTGGAGCTCTCTTCCTGTTTCATGTGCTGTGTCTCAGTCAGTGGCTCAGCTTTCACACTCATCTACAGAGATGTTTTCCTTTCCTTATCTCAGCTTAACAGTGTACTGATCATTTATTTTGTCACTTTCCTGTAGCACATTTACAAATATTATATCTGTTTTTGGATTTTTATTCTATTTCTGGGATATGTCAATTAAGTGCTCTATTTTTATTTGCATATATTCTGTATGAGTTCCCCACTGATCAAAATTAACTGTTAACATTTATGTTTTTTGATTTCTTTTGTTGTAGAGACTATACTACTTCATTGCTTTGTTTATGGTTCTGTGTACAATTTTTTTTAAACAGCTTTATTGAATTATCACTTATGATATATAATTCTTGATGTTATTTTTTGGTTTCCAGGAAGATGTGTTTTTAATGATTCGGTCTTATCTTATAAGTTAGATATTTCACTTTTATATTGCCAGAGAACTTAACACTTTGTACCTCCTGCCACTGTTTTTTCCTTCCTTTTCATTTTATTATCTCACAATGCCAGTTTGTGTTTGAGACTGCCTTTCCTTTTGTTTTTCAAGTTCCAGCACTAAGCTACTTTGTTATTTTTCTTGATTTAACATGTTTTTTGACCTAGCATATTTAGGCTTACTTCAGTATTTCATTCTTCCTACTTGTGCATAATGTTCTGTTAGTCTGTTGGATAAATCAACCATCCTCTTATCTTTTCTACTTTGCCACATCGTTTGCTGTTCAAAGTCAGCCAACAATGTTTTAAAGCTATATTTCTTTTTAGTTTTATGCTCTGAAATCACCTGTTCTGCTTGAAGACAGTGCCTCCTGACTGTTTTACCACTTATACACAGCAAGAGGTTCTCTGGTTTGATTCTCGACTAGAGCACCTTCTGTGCGGAATCTGCATGTCTTCCCGGCAGTCAAGTAAGTTTTAAAGACATGCAGGTAGGTGTATTTGTGCATATGTGTGCCTTCTATGAAGGTTGTGTGCTGGGCTGGCAACTCCACACAGTAAAACCACCACTGCCAATCAGTCTACGGTCTGCTGATCCACTGTGTCGACCCCTAACTAGGAAAAGCCAAAAGAAATTGCTTTTTTAATTTAGAGTATTTAATTTACCTTTTCTTGTTCTTGGTTAATCATTTGTTACATAAGACTATTTCCTGTAAGAAGCTACAATGCATTTTCTGTATTGTTTGTTTTAGCAAAATTCACATTTTGTCAATTAACATAATTTATTCCAGTTTACTTAGAACCAGGACAATACTTGTTACTTTCCGATAAGGTCTCACTTTTTTCACTTTACATATGTGAAATATTGCACTGCAAATAATTTTTTTCTCCTGCTTACCAGAGATACTCTGGAGCAAAGCACTCTCATTCCACTGCACCAGACCTTGTGGGTCGATACTCTTGAATCTGAACAGTTTTGCTTTACGTTCATGATAGCAGGACATGTATTGCTTTGCATATTTCTTCTTTTGTCTTTTACTTTCAGTAACTCATAAGCAATTTACCATGTTTGAGCATAATCTTGTTTCTTATGCTATACAGCAGTGAACCCCCTTTTCACTTTATGATAGCTTATTTTCAAAATCAGCATCTCCTTCCTGTCTTCACACAGTAATGAACCTTCATTTTTGTGTCAAAGTTTTATCCTTTTAGAAGCAATATCTTTTTCTTGCTGTACTCAGCAGTGGATCCTCTTTTTCCTTTCAGAGGGTTTAACCTTTTAAAATCAAAATTTTTCTTGTTGCACCTAGCAACAACCCCTTCTTTTTTCATTTGAGAGGGATTATCTTTACTTCAACTTTAGTTCTGCAATATTTCAGCAGTATTTTGATAAAACAATTTTATTATACACAGCTTTTTATTTTAAGTATTTTTTAATACCAACCAAGATCTTATCTTTCTAGGCTACCTTTTAACCACCACAAAGGTCTGCTTTCATTGCTGGAGTAAATCTCCATATTCATTTAGGGAAATACTCTAAGGCAAGTCAAAGGTATATGTCATTTTCCCACTGTAGAGCAATCATAGTTTTAGTATATATAGTTAGGGGATGTGAGGGGGCACGGTCCCCCACATTGGGGGGGGTGTCGGGGGCATAGCCCCCCACCTAGTTGGGTTTTACCAAATAATGTAAAACAAAATCAGACAACAGAAAACCAAATTAAGTGGGGGGCCTATGCCCCCACCCCCCAATGTGGGGGGCTGTGCCACACACACCCCATAACTCTATATACTAACACCAGGATCACACTACAGTGGGGAAAAGGACATATACCTTTGACTTGCCTTAGAGTACTACTTGTCAATGAAATGAGTTTTAGGTGAAATGAAACTTTCAGTGAAATTAACTTTAGGTGATTTGGTCTCAGTGAAATGGGTGTCAGTGAAATGGTCTTTCAGTGAAGTGATACAAATCTACACACACATACACACACACACACATATATATATATATATATATATATATATATATATATATATATATATATTTATATTCGTACGTACACACACACACACTATAGCTTTCATTTTTTTGGCCCCCTTGGAACTTGTTCTACCTGCCCAACCCCCAATACCCACATGTGCATTAGGTCTACCAGCCAACCTTCTACTCATGGACTTACTCCAGTATTGCTGGGGCTGGTTGTGGATCCTAAGGGCATCTTGTGCTTCTTGCTGTGGGGGGATTCTTTTATATGCCCTACCCATTCCCTTACTCTGCCCCCATGCTTGTTTACTGCATTTGTGGGCAACTCCCCTCTTTGGACCATGCCTCCCATCAGGGAGTGTCATTGATAAGTACCCTCCCACCCTGGAAGAGCACACCCTTCTCTCTGCTGCTTCATCATTTACTTGAGCTGCTAATTGAACCCAGGTTACCTGTGCCGTATTCGGGATTTATCCCTCTACACCACCAGAGTGGTTGCAGTCAGTTAGGCTTTCAAATGCCACCTTTCAAATTGTTGGTACAAACATTCAGTACAAACATCAGATTTAGCAGGCCAAAACATACCACACTTTTTTGCCTAAATAAACTTTTATTTTTTATAAAAATTTATTTTTGTAGCTTCTTTAGCTGCTTCTTATTCTATGATATTTAGGTGTTTCAAATACTGAATAACTGTTTCATGCAACTATTACATAAAATAAATAAGAAATAATCTTGAAAAAATCAGGACATTTGCCATTTTTTTTTTTTTTTTTTGACACACAACCCTGCCCAAAGAGGGACTGTCCCTCGCAAAGTGGTTCAGGTGGTAACCCTACAGTCAGTATATCTTTAATAACGTGAATGACAGGAATGTAACTTAAGGACTACTTATTGATACACCAAGAAGTTTTGAAACAGGGAAATAGTTCTTTCTTCTCATCAAACTGTCTAAACAGAGTTTTGACAACAGAACTTTTTAATACTCTAATAACACCCTTTCAAACTGTGGAACCTTCAGTACTGTAGTCCGTTACGATTCCACCCTTGGTCCACCACTCTTCTCACTTTTATTCGATGATTTAACATTTGACCTAACAAACCTCAATGCCATTAAGTATATCGATAACTTGTTGCTCATTGCCTTTGGCACGTCTCCCACAGAACTCCAACACAAGTTGCAGGCCTCCTTTTACCAAACTGTGCACATGGTTTCATGGTAACAAGCTCCTGGTGAACCCCAGCAAATCTAATATTATGATCTTTGCCCAAGCCCAAAAATTTCAAGGTATCGCTTCATTGGACTTAATGGACAAAGATGCTAACTATATTTTTATTGTCTCTGAAAAAAGATATCCCAATATCATCTTTGACCTCACCTTACCCTTACCAAACTTGCTGGCACAGTGGTCAACAAAACACATATTCCACTAAAATCATGCTATAAAATATCTGCCAAACCTTCCCTTGCACTTTACAGGCGATAGCTAGAAATATTCTTATCCCAAAACTAGAATACGGACTCCCACTTTTAACCATCCAGTGTTCCACAAATACTTATAAAATACAAATAGCCATGAAAAAATATGCAGACTCATGCAAATGATGCCTGCAATCAACATTGTGGCCTTCTGAAAAACTTCAAATGTCTGCCAATGAATGACAGAACCACTTTAGTATTTAACGTCCTTATTTTCATCATGAGTCCAGGCTTTCGCCCTCGCTTTGATCAAAACTTTTCAACAGGGTACCAAAAGATTGGCTTAGAGAAAATCATGGACATTTTTTTTTTCATAAAGTATTAAAATATGATGTACTCAGTACTATTCAAGTAAATAAATGTGGTACTTTTTCCTATGTCTTGAATAACTAGCTTTCATGTTTTGTTGTTTCATGTGTGCAGATATGTATGTTTGAAAATTATTTTCTCAGATATTTTTCAAAAAAAAGTTTTTTCTGTATATTTCATTTGAACATTTTTATAGCACCATGGTATGAATATAATAGAATGGGCAGTTTACATTTGTGGAAAGGCATTTTTTTTTTCTGTAGATGCTTTGCCTTCCTGTCAGAAAAAGTATTATTTGTATTGGTTTTATTATAAATAATGCATTTCTTTGGGTCTTGGGTGGCCAGAGTTGTGTGGTTTTGGTTTCTGTTTTGTAAAATGTATATTCAACAGTAATTGGAACTTATAATGGGTTAATCCATGTCAAAGGTGTGAGTTGGAGTGAATAGAGATTTCACGTGAGTGGAAAAAATGTAGACAAAGCAGCCAAAACATGAAGCAGCTTCTGACCACAGGAACAGGCTGTGTATGTCACAATCCCATCATCCATGCCCAGACTGATCTTTTTCTAATCTCTGCTGAGTCATCCCTGTATCACATTTCTGTTAACATCTCACATGGTGAAATACACAGGTGAAGTAAAGGGTCGTATCATCCTGTCTTTTTAGTGTTATTATACAGTCTCTCTTCAATAATATGTCATAGAATTTATTACTGTGAACAGGTATAACCTACTAAAGTGGTATGGAAAAACATTTGAGAAATTACAGAGAATTTAGAAATCAGAGACCAAAAAGTTTAAAAGAATGTGCATTTTGACATGCTATAATTTGTCAGTACATTCCTCTGGGGACATATTGTTAATGTTTATTACTTGATTTGATCAAAACCAGGAATATACTTTCATGTGAGGTTATGGTTTTACTCGTACACTGGCATATATTTATTTTAAATCTATGAAAGTTAAGCCTACAAGTTGGTCTTACTCCCTCCATCCCCAAGTCTTTTGCGTTTTACTGCGAATTGTACATATTCAGTCAATGGATGAAGTGAATAAGGGAATAATAAACAGCAAACTGCATTAGCACGGATTATTTTATTAACTGTGACACAATGTCATGGATGCCTGCTTGCACCCAGTAGTGGAACATTAAAAGGGAGACTTACAGAGCATGTACAGCTTGTTCTAAGTGGTGATGTTTTAAACTCAGTGGCACTTCATTTCTCTAACCAGTATGGCAATGCCAGGACTAGTGAAGCTTGCAAGATTAAAAAGTGGCACATCTACGTATACTTGCAGTAATTCTAGAGCAATCTGAATAGTGGTTTGATATTTTTACTCTTTGTTCCTGGTTGAAAAGCCATGCTGTTACATTATAATACATGGCTCGATACAGTGCTTCTTTAAGGGATCAGTAATTAGACAGTGAGGAATGCTATTAACGGCTTTTAAACGATCTAAATAAATGATGCACACAAACAGCCTATGGTCCAAAGCAGTGCTAATTGGTTCATAGAAGTCAACCAAGTTATTGATTGTAGATCTGTTTCAAACAAGTCCATGTTGACCCAGATCACATAATATACAAATATTGCCTTTAGAGTCCAATAAAGAAAGAAAGAAAGAAAGAATGCATCTTTCAAAGGTTTACTTAATAAGAGTCAAATTAATAGGCCTGTAGTTTTATACCGTCTCAACAGCACTGCCCTTGTTAATGGGGATAACATTGGCTAATTTCCATGATGGTAAAACAAAACCATTTGACAATAGTTTATTAAATATAGATAATAAACAAGTTACAATGAAACTCTTGATCTTAACCAGAATACAGCCTGCTATATTGTCTGTGCCAGGGCCACTCACTTCTTTTAGTTTATCTAAAGATGTTATAACAACATTTTCACTAGGAACATTTGATACTGTGTCGATTGCACAGGGGTGAAATTCCTCAGGTGCTGAGTTTAAGTAAATATCTGAGACATGCTCTGGGACCTGAAAGCAATCTGATATTTCTGCTGCAGAAAGTATGAACATGGATATGTTTTACAAACCCTTGAAAAAAGAGGAGTGAATCTCTCATCAGGCATTTTCTAGAAAGGCACGCCTCTATTATGTTGAAACTTAGGTCCTTCGACTCCTTATCTCTCTCACAGGTTCAATTTTGTCCTAAAAGACCTCACCCTAGAAAAGCTTGTGAATTTCCCAGTGTCTTCACTTAAGAATGACCTTCTTCATATTGTCTACAACATTTAGGGTGAGCTTTCATGTGGTCAGCTGTGGATGTACTGATTTTTTTTTAAACCATGTATGTGGGCTGATCGGAGGACTCTTTTCAGCTACGAACCTAGCTCAATGAGCAAATACAAAATTCAAATAAACAATTTATTTAAAAAACAAACAAAAAAACAGAATAAGTACAAAGTATTATAATGTTATAGACAGTTCAAATAATACATAAGGGAATAATGGACAATCTGTACAATTTGGATAATCAAATAAATGATACATATAGCTCAAATGAACTGAGATGAAGCAGATACAAGATAAATAATCAAATATACATAACAAGTACTTCCTGTGATCTTACTGAATATGAAGTTATGTAGTGAAATGCAGCAGAAAAAAGGGGCTGGGGTAAATGTTTTGGTGTTGTATGACTGCATAAGATGGAGTGGTTAAAATGGTTGTTAGCCAAAGAAAATTTGGAAGGCACATGTTGGATGTCTAGTTTAAAAGAGAAGTACCCTTTGACCAGATGTCCCAAAACATAGTGGGTGACCTTTTTAAGGAGAAACAGATCATCTCTTGGTGAGGAACCCTTATGATTCCACTGTTAATAACTCCATGAGACTCAGCCTTAAATGAATTAAAAATAATACTTCTTGCCACCATAGGAATGCGATTTTTACCTCCTGTATCATCCAGGCCATTCAACTAAAACAATTTTGCAGCAGTCCTAACTATAATCAAGGACTGTCATGGTGGATATTGTTCTCTGAGTCCATCCCAGTTTTAAGAGGCATTATTATGGACCTATGGCTTCTGGACATGTTTACAAGGAGACCACATCCTGATTCTTAGATACACTTCCAGAAAGCTTTCTGTTAACATAAGTAGTAGTATCAGCAGAGTAAGGATAGGCTCAGACTTCACTGCTGAATGAGGCAACTGAGGATGTCCCAGTTCAGAACACAGCAAGAGGGATTCTTCTCTTAGTTCTGGTTACTCTCAAAAGGGATGGATGACTTCCATCCCATTTTGGACATTAGGAATTTTAGGCATTGGATGTCTTATGTCTACTTCCGGGGTCTATATTAGCTCTTCGAATGCTTAGGTAGTCGAACGCCGAAAAGTTGACACCTAAACATCGAAATCTAATAAATGTGGCAGGCCAATTACACAATTTTTTTCCCTCTGAAAAAATTTGTGTGGCCAACAAAAAACAAACAAATTCTAAAACCCTAATCAAGTGGCAAGCTTTGCCCCCCACACCTCCCCTAACTAAATATACCAACTCCGAGATCGCTCTATATCGGGGAAAAGGGCAAATCCCCAATGATGGCCAAGTGAATTTTTTCCCAGGGAAGAAATTTGCATAATTGACCTGTTGTGTTTATTAGACTTTGACGTTTAGGTGTTGACGTTTCCGCGTTCAACAACCTAAGCATTCAAAGATCTAATATAAACCCTACTTCTGAATGACGTTCTAGGATATCATGCTCTTATTTGGACATTGTCTGTGGACATGATGGATGTATTCTGGAATATCACTGTTTGAGATCCACACAGAAGATTCCTTCAGTTCATATCATCATATCCAGTGCATAGTGCTGCCATTTTGGATTTCATTAGTACCCAGTGTTTAGTAAGGTGGTGTATGCCTTTCAAAAGAAGAATTAGTATGCATTTCCCTACCTGGGTGACTGGCTGCTGGTGGCCTCATCAAGGAACTTTAGAGTAATGTATCTGGGGTGGGTGTTCCTGAAGTTGTACTTTGGAATGATAGTAAAGTGGGAGATGTCATTTATGATTTGATTTCTGAAAATTGGCTTTTTAGGCACAGAACTGGGCACTCTTCAGTGCTTCTCATTTCTGTACTTGGGAAAGGCCAAGAAAGTCGTTACTTTGGCAGCGCAGGTGAAAATGCACCAGAGGGTACAGACTTGAATGTCATAATATCTTCTTGACTTGATTGCTGCTTTGATTGTTGTGATGCACATGGAGGACTTCTATCTACACTTTATTGTTTTTTTTAACTTATAAATACTATGATCTCCTTGGGTCTACTACCAGGTTAGGCTACTAGGCATTCAGTACCCTATCATTTTTTAAAACACTGTCTAGAATTTTCCATCTGAGTAAAAATGTAATCATTTGTTTGTGTATCTGTTTTTGTGTTTGTTTACATCTGTGTAAAAATCCTTTTATTTGTGTTTTATTTTGTGTTTTAAATTGTAAAAATGTAACAGTTTGTTGAATATTTTTTGGAGCTTTTCTCCCCGGGCCTCCGCTGAAAATGGACATATATCCAGTCGGACTATCCCGATAAACAAATGTAAAATAAAATAAATATTAATAAATAAATGCTGTTTGTATGCATGGTCTTGCAATGGACTGGGAGGTGTCAATGTCTGTAGCATCAGCTTTGATC
This sequence comes from Protopterus annectens, assembly GCF_019279795.1. Classification (NCBI taxonomy): domain Eukaryota; kingdom Metazoa; phylum Chordata; order Ceratodontiformes; family Protopteridae; genus Protopterus; species Protopterus annectens. Next base: position 202,108,537 of record NC_056745.1, read on the forward strand.
ACAGAGTATCTTCTAGTGTCACTCTTATGATTTCAGTTCTTGGAATAATGGACCGTCTTCACCAACCTCTTGCTGGGGCTGCCATTGCTGTAGCAGTACCCACTGCTGTTCCTTACAATGGATTCTTCTTTGGTCAGATGGAGAGCTTACCATAGCTCATACATAGTCCAAGGGCTGTAGTCTCCTGAGCGAAGATTCTCAACATCAGCTGTTTAAAGCTTTGAGCAGTCTCCTTGACTATGATGACCTTGGAGATATAGCTGCTTCTGAGGCCACTTCTCATTCAGTGTGACAACTTACCTAGCTTGATGTATCTAGATGAGCAAGGGACCATATAGTAATACTCCTGTAAAGGGAGGGGATGCTTGTTAGGCAGTGCATCATAAACAGGGCATCACTCACAATATACAAGCATGGAAAAGTTAATTAGCTAACAAACTACCTGAATCCCTCCTGTAGACCTCTGCTAGAACTGCAGACTCGGGGTGTTTGGTTCAGGTCTTACAAAAATTAGGCACCTCCAAGGCTGAACTGTTTGATGCTTGTAAGAATAGAGCTCTCTCCTTTTTTCCCAGTGCATCATGGCAAGAAGGAGGTTATAGTATACACATTCTCCATACCATGTTTTGGGAAAGTCCTCTATCCTTTCAACCATTCCAGTTGATTCCATACTTTACTGCAAAGTTCAGCACAGAAATAAAGTTAATTCTTGTATAGCCTCCATTCCTGAGAATGGTGTTTCAGATCCTCAGGTGCTTGATGGTACAAAAGATGGATATCTCACATAACTGGGTGACAACTGGTTCCACCTCAGGACTTGACCTGTGATAGAATTCTGTTGATTTTGATTGTCCTATATCAGGTGTTTTGAAGTGACTTAGACAGTGGATGGCTGTTTGTCAGAGGAAACAGTTCTCTGTTTTGGTGTATTATACACTTCCTCTGTCATTCAGCTTGCATATCCTGTTGAACTATTTCAAACACCTATATGGGCTGGACCTCAGTTGTTCCACTGTCATTGTGCATGTGCCAGCTAGTTCTTCCCATTTCTGATGGAGTTCAGTATAATGTTTGAATGAAAGTTCTTAACTAAATAATAAGCTTGTATTGTTGTGACTTGCTCACTGGTGTTTTTTCTTTCATTCTTCCCATTGTGTCCTTGTGGAAAACAGAATTCTGGCCCAGCACTGGCTAGTTAGCCCATTCCTTAAAGTGCTTAGATTGCTTTATCTCTATCCTTCTTTGGAGAATACCCTCTCTTCATATCTCTTAACTGTACAGATTTTCACAGAATGTCCAGATTTTTGCCTTATTTTTGGTCCATTTTTCATAAAATTGTGGTTTTCTAGCAAATCACTGACAAATCATTGAATATTTAATTCAGAAAATAATGACAGACATTTGTGTTTTAGACTCATTCATGCTAATGCAAAACATGTTATTCTATCTACTTTCTAACTTTGTAAGAGAATTATTTAAAATTGTCCCTATTTTTGGGCTTTTGTCCCCTCATTATTTATGGCTTTGTCCAGATTTCTTGCTCTAAGAGTTTGAGAGGTATGCTTCCCTTACATGTCTGTCTATTGATTTGATGTCTTCAAAGGTTGTTTCTTGGAAATGTTTTTTTCCTGCTAGCTGAAACATCTCACAGAGCTCTGGAGCAGTGACCTCTCATGTCCAGGAACCATTATTTGTCCTTACAAACTGTCTGCCTCTTCCTTAGGACTGACTTGTATTTCTTCCAAAAATTGGAGTTATTTTTTATTTTTATTTTTTGCAATGTAATTATCATGGAATCAGCCCATTAATCTCCCTGTTTTATTTGCATGTGTAGAAACCAGGGTAGTGAGAGCCTTTCCATGTCTGTGCATTACCTGCTCAGGTATTACCATGAAGCAGGTGCATGCATTTTAAGAAGTCTAGACTGCCCTTCAATCTCCTTTGCTGCATGAATAGAAGGGCCTGATATTGCCAAATAATCATTTTCCAAGTGGATTGTTTTCTGCATCAGAAAACTAATCACCTGTTGGAAAATGATGCTGTCAAAGATAACTCTTGAAGGGAGATGGATGCTTCCCATGATTGTTTCAAGTTTGTCTCCATTGCAAATACATGTGCCGTGGACGGTCATTCAGTATTTGGTGCATAGCTTTACCAGTTGTTATTGTCTTGATCTTGACTCTAGGATCTGATCTTCCTTTAGCCCATGTGTACTTCAGAAATCAAATATGTCAGCTGTGGAATATTTTATGACTTCTTCCTCCCTGGTGTTACGCTGCTGGAGAGTCAATCAAATCACATGACCCATCAAGTTGGGCTCCTGATGGTAGATATAAAAGACATGTTCTTATTGTATGAATTCATTTATAAGAAGACATCTCTTACAGATACCCTTCTGCCACTTCCCTGTCCGTGGGTAACCCTTACATGCAACCTTAGCTGTTGACATTCCCTGAGAGTTAGGCAAGTATTATCCTATTTAATGAAAAAAATTATATATTTTAATTCAATATTAAAATTTGCCATGAATGGAATGTGTGATTAAGTTGTTATATAATAAGAACAATATTTGTTATAATTTGAAATTAAACGAGAGGAAAGCCATAAAAGAACTACAAGAAAGAAGGGATTTAATTATAAATCCATTGGATAAGGGAAATAAAATAGCAGTAATACATTTTCACCAGTATCACAAAATGTGCTTGGAGCATTTATAGATTAAAGATGTATATGAAAACAGTGATATGAAAAGTTATAAACAAGCTAAAAACTAAGTTTCAGGAACTGCTACAAAAAGGTGTGAGGCTAGGGTATTTTACAGATGATGAAGTACATAAAAAATTTAATAGTGAAAGTTGTGTTTTAGCTACATTTTTCTGTTTGCCTAAGTTGCAGAAAGACATGAATAATTATTTCAGTTTGTAAATATTTCTTACATGGAGTTGGGCTTTTGTTACATAATATTTTTTTACCATATGTCTTGAAAATTCCATCCTATATTAAGGATAGTTTTGATTTTTTTGGATAAGATTTCTCATGTAAAGTGGAATAAAAACATGTATTGGATAACATTGGATGTTAAAAGTTTATATACATCAATCCAACACAAGGATGGACTTCATGCTATAATGTATTTTTTGGGGGAGGGCCCTTTAACAAATTATTTGGTTGATTTGACTTATTTCTGTTTAAGTATAACATTTTTTACATGTAATAATGAATTTTGTAGGTAAAAACAGGGAACAGCCATGGGGACACCATTTGCCCCAATGTATGCAAACTTATTCATGGCTTATTTTGAACTAGTATGTTTGTATAAATGCATTTTTGTTAAGAATTATGTAAAATATTATTTTCTGTTTATAGATGATTTAATTTTTGTATGTGAAGGGGGCAAAAGTAAAATTTTGCAGTTTGTTGCTGATTTACAACAAAATACATTTAATTTGTCTTTTAATGGACTACAATATGGAACCCAGGTCTCTTATCTAGATCTGACACTTAAGGGTTTGGATAATGGCAAAATATGTACTGGGGTACATAGGAAATTTGTAGCTGGAAGCCAGTACTTGTATGCTACTAGTTGTCATCCCCCCATGTTCTATCCTCTTTGCCTTATGGTGAATGTTTAAGATTATCTAGAATATGCAATGCTGAGACAAATTTGTTGTAAGAAATATACAATACTTCCATTATGTTTTATAATAGAGGTTATAGTAGGAAAGCAATAGAAGAAGCTAAGCAAAAACTTTTTGTGTTAAAATCAAGAAATAATGTTGGTGACAGGTTGTGGGTCAATGGGGGGTAGAGAGACTGGTGAAAACAAGAATGAACAAATGTATTTTGTCAGCACATATAACATTCAAAGTGAAGGAGTTAGTAGTATTGTTAGATACTATTGGAATTTTCTTCACAAGGATGGGAATTTGAGTAAAATTTTAAGTAAGCAACTTATGATGTCATACAAATGGAGAAGAAGTTTAAAGGACATGCTTGTTCATGGAAATTTTGTCTTACCAAAAAATACCTTAGGTGTTTGTCCAACATCTATGGGCACTTATAAATCCAAGAGTTGTTCTATTTACAAATATATAATATGTTCCTTTGAATATGTGAATAAAATAAAATATGTACCAAGGGGACATTTTTCATGTAACAGCAAGGGGGTTATTTATGCCTTAAGATGCCCATGTGGTTTCTTTTATATTGGTGAAACAAAAAGAAGTTTTAAAGTGAGGTTAAGGAATATATCAGGGACATAAAAAATCTAAAGGATGACAAGATTTTGGCATGTCATTTTAGAGGTGTACATGAGAGTGATGTTTCTATGCTTCAAGTTTGTATTTTAGAGCAAGTATTTGTTGAAAATGGTGATGAAATTCTTTTGAAAGAAAAATTGTTATATAAAGAGTCTGTCTTTATTTTTAAATATGATACTTTGGTTCCTGTGATACTGAATGGAGAGGTTAATTGGAAGTGTTTTATTTAATTGTTTGATTGTATTATTGATTGATTGAGTTTGTGTTTTTTTTGTATAAAAGGTAGCATATTTTTATCTGAATTTTGTAACTCCTGGAAGGTTTTGTACCATAGCGCTAGAGAATAAAATTATTTTGGGTTTGAACCAGTGGTCTTGGTTTTCTTATTGTTGCTAGTTGTATGGACAAGTATTTACCTGTATATTACTTACTGTCATTGTAGGTATGATATCGTCATGTTTTATTTCAGTTGTAGGAAGTCTGCCATGCTAGTAGAGGGGCAAACTCATGAGCTCAGGAGCTGGGAGCTGTTTTGTAGTGTATGTGACATCACAGCATGCATCAGCACAGCATGGGAATGTCCAAGAAAAATACTGAATAGGGACTGGTAAAGAGGATGAACCTACTTGCAAAACCCATCAAATAGGGTCCCCTTGTAGATGAATTTGATACAGTAAGAACACAGTTACTATTTACAAGTAGTAACAAATATTGTTAGGCAACTTTTATGCCTCAAAACAAGAAATCCTGCAATTTTGTCAAGGTTCACCCCTATAAAGGCAATTCTAGTCTTGTGTGGAAGGGCTGACGGGTACTACTGATTAGCTTAAAACAAGGGATACTGAATTCTGACATAGTATTTTTATATAACATCTTAAATAACAATGTACACTATTTACATTAGCCTGACTCTGTAACAGAGCTCAATATATACAATTACTTTATAGGTATAACAATCATGTTATCAGAGTGTATCTATTCAGTTATTGTAAAGTGTCAATCAGCAAGACTTTTTTTCCATGGATTGTTAATAAATGGCTTAGGATGAATCCTTAATTCTTTAATTTTAATTTCCAACAATGCTGTGGTCTTCAGTAGGCTGTAGAAGTCTTCCAAAGTCAGTATTGTGTTTGTATTCCATTTTCTTGTTATACACTTCCTTGAGATTGCAAGTATTGTCTAAACTAGATACATATTTGACTCATTCAAATGAGGACCTTCGTACACATTTAATAATACTAGAGCTTTAGATAAGTTAAACAATTCATTAAATAATGCTTGCAAAAAGTTTTTAATACCATTCAAAAATGGCTTAATTTTAATACAGTCAAAAAATGTGATTCCAATCTGCATTGTGTATTTGCTCATACCTCCAACATATTCCCTTTGTGGAAGAATTAATTTTAGTAATTCTAAGTTAAGAATGCACTGCGCAAGCATTTCCAATTAAAAACTTTCCAGTATTGTGTAAAGGATGTATGTTTTGCTGATAATAAAATATTTGATTTAATTTCTTCAGTTAGCTGTAATGAGTGTCATTTTGTTATATAATCCCAATATGAGGATTTGGGTGTTGTTTTATAATTTATCAGTATCTTGTAAAATTTCAAAATACTATTTCCCATGTCATAATCATTATATATAATTTCATATAGGTAATTTGTAAGTTTAGGTATTTCTTTAAATGAAGAATTACTAATTATGCTGCATAAATCTTGTGAATACGTCAGAATGCTTTGCATAGTTAGCCAATCTTTTTGTGGAATTTTGTATGTTGTTTCTGTTGTTTGCATATCCAGAACTTTTATTTCTTTGATACATTGAAACCAACAAACAAATCCTTTCTTTTCTCAGGAATTAATTATTTCTCTGTATATTTTATGTGGATAGCTCTTTGCAACTATGAATGGTGTTAAAAGATCAAACCAGATTTTTAAATCTATATTTTCATTAATAATTTTCCTAAATGAGTCAGTGTAATAATTAATCATATGAGTTTTAGTGGGTTTAGTTATGTTATATTGCATACTAATACATAATATGTGCCATGGCAAATTGTTTTTATCTATTTGAATTTTTTTTTTGTAAATTAAATTCATTTATTGATATTACAGTTAGTAATTCTTTCCAATTTGCAGAATAATTTGGACTTATCCAATCTGAGATTGTTTTAGATATTGATGCTTTTATATATGTTTCTATATCAGGGAAGTTTAATCCTCCCTATTTCCATGACCTGATATGATGTATTAAAGCTATTCTGCTTCTTTTGGGAAACCATAAGAATTTTATTAGGCATGAGTTTATTTCTTTGCGTATATTCCTTTCTGGTAACAGCTGTATTGCCAAAGCTATACATAGAATCTTGGGTACTAAAACCATTTTTATTAACTGTAGTCTATCTTCAAATGTTAATATTATTTTGTTCCACTTTTCCACAGATATTTTAATTGTATTGATGATATTATTGTAGTTTTTTTGAGACCAATTAATTATTATCCTTGCATAACTGAATTCCTAGATATTTTAAGGTGGATTTTTGTTTCCCTATAATGTTATTCCCCTTCATCTGCAATTCATTTTTTTATTTAAAAATACCAATTTTTGATTTTGATTTATTGAAATGGAGTCCTGAAGTACTGTACAATGTGTCAATTAAAATATCTAATTCTTACAATGTCTCTTTTGTATTGGATAATGTAAATAATATGTCATCAACAAAGAGCATTACTTTAGAATTGTATTGTTCATAAACATCTACTCCTTTGATTTTTGTATTGTTACGTATTGAATCTGCCAATATTTCAATAGCCAAAGCAAATGGAATCAGTGACATGGTACATCCTTGTTTAGTATCCTTTGTTATATGTATAGATTCAGAGGTGAAAGTACCTAGCTTAACATATGCTAAATTATTTGTACATATATTCTTTAGAAGATGAACAAAGGAAGGAGGAAATTCAAATACTACCAGAATTTTGAATAGTCCCAATTTAGGGAATCAAAGGCTTTCTCTATATCTAAGCCAATTATGAGTGTTTCTTTATTTTCTTTATTAATATAATATATAAGAGAAATTATCCTTTTAATATTGTCATGTGTGTGACTATGATATATAAATCCAGTTTGATTATTATTTATTGTTTTGGATAGTGGTGTTTTCATTCTGTTAGTTAATATTGTCATAAATATCTTATAGTCATTATTTAATAATGATATAGGTCTATATGAGGTACAGAGGTTTGGGGATTTGTTTTCCTTAATGATTGGTGTGATTAAGAGATATCTCCAAGAGGGTGGTATTAAAGCTCGTAACTGAATTTCTAATAGAGTTTTATGGAAGAGGGATAGTATCTTTGAAGGAAAAAGTTTGTATTTTTCCATAATTATGCCATCTATACCTGGAGCTTTATTATTTTTACCCTCTTTTATTGTATCTATAATTTCTTTGTAGGATATGGGTGCATGCAGAACTAGTTTTCATTTTTCTGTTTTTTTTATATTAGAACATTTTTCATCTAGATTTAATTGATCGATATGTATATTTTCTTTTTGGAAATGTTCCATATAATAATTTCTGTAGGCATCAAGAATGTCACCTATATTGGAGACATTTTTCCCTTTCTTTTCATGGAATATAATTTTAATGTTATTAGCTTTTGATTGTATTTTGATTCTTGGGATAAATAATGTAGATACTTGGAAGAAGTGGCCAAGGTATTAATTTTTAGTTTTTCTAAAGCTAAACTAGTTTTATGTGTTAGAATTTTGTTGTATTTATTGTTTAATACTTCTACTTTCTTTTTCATCTCCAAATGATTTTGATTTTTTTCAGCTTTTACTGACAAAAGTTTGGATTGTAGATCTAATAATTCAGAATCCCATTCTCTGATTTTTTTATACCAAGTTAGGGTTTTACCATATATGTAAGCTTTTAATGAGTCCCATATCATTATTTTATTTATCTCTGTGGTGTAATTAATATCTAAGAAGAAATGTAATTCAGATAATAACCAGGGTTTGAACTCTTTAATTTTAGTTATATATGCTGCAATTCTGGAGTTAAAGATTAATAGTTTGTACCCATTTTGAAGTTTTAGTATCAATTAATTGTGGTCTGAAAAGATGCAGGGAGTAATTGAGAAATTAATGATTTTAAAGTATAAGTCATGGGCAGCAAATATTTTATCTATTCTATTTTGGGTACCAACTCTGTGATCTTGATGGGAAAACAACAAAGGTTTATCTTCTTTAAATTTGAAAGTAATCTACAAGATGAAATGATTCTACCCACTTGTTTAAAGCTTTTGATACAGCAGATGTATGCAACAGTCTTTTATTTGTAGTTTAAGAAATATCAAATATACAGTTAAAATCTCCTCCTAATATTAAGTTGCCTTTATAATTATTGAAAATTAAATCCAAGTGTTTTTTAACAGTTCCTGATCCAATGCCTGGGAGCCAGTATAGATTGGTTAGGGTCCATATTCTGTTATTATATTTAAGTATTACTGATGCCACAAGGCCTTCTTTATCTTCATACTTATAAATTATTTCTGGGTTAATCACATTTGTTTTTCATAAAATTGTTACCCCTTTTGTCTTTGTCTTATAAGTGGATTGCGCCAATATCATATATTTATTAGGATTCCATTTGTAATTGTCATTTGTTTTGAAATGAGTTTCTTGAAGGAAGACAATTTGTGCTTTGTTCAGTTTTAAATATTTCAGTAGATTTGATCTCTTGCTAGGATTGTTTAAGCCATTGGTATTTAAAGTTGTTAAAGTTAAATCCATCTTAGGTTAGTTAGACTATGTATTTTTTGTTTTATTGTGACTATTAAACATTTTCCTCTGATAACTATAAAGTATATGTTTGAGCTTTTAAAGGAAATTATCAATTTATTACTTTGAGTGTTTACCAATAAAGTAATGTTTTGGTAAGGCATACTTAAAATGTTTTTGTGAAATAAATTTAAATTAATAAATGTTAACAAAACTAAGATCCGCACTAGCCATGGAATGAAAATCATTCCTAATCTGATGGATAAGCCTAAATTCATCAGATTATCACTCATACCTTGACAATCCAGAACATCTGAGCTCCATAAATTGAATTAGCATATGGAGAATATTTGTCATAGGAATAAGCAATATTATATTATTTTGAACAGATATAGTACTATTGTAGATTAGACAGAATTCTAATACAATATAAATGTCTACTTATTGTATACGCAATTATTTACATGAAAGATAGATGACAAGCAGTTCAATCATAGTAAAGTAGGATGTGTTATATATAAAACCTCAGTAAAAGATTATAGCACACAGTTATTTAACATATTTACCCTTATTGATAAAGTCCTTCAAAACATTACTTAATATAAATAGATGTTAATATTTATACCTAATGTTTATCATACATTGTATTTTACTGGATATATGAGAAGTTATATTTCATTGTTTACCAGCATTTAAGTAATCACTTTGTTGCTAACTTACTTAAAGCATCAAGTTAGTTTTATATAAACATTGAAGAAAGTTAGTGCATTTTAATTATCAGTGCATCCCTCTCCCCCCTCCCATTTCCTACACTTAAGAATTTTCGTATCTGTCATTTCTTATTATAAAATGAGTGAAATTATAGGTTAAAAACAACAATTCACTTATTGTAATTAATGATTACAAGTTTCCTTTCCATATTGCTAGATTGCCATATTTTTATGAAATATACTGAAAGTTTTTAGATTTAAATGGCAACATTCTATTTTGTTTAATCAGCAAAGGTTAAACTGAATGATTATTGTCAATTTAATACTATTTGTTCAGAATGTGATTGTTACATTCTGTGACATTCCTAGTTCAGGCTTCTATTGTTTCCCTTAAACAACTTTGTCAGTTTGATGTCATGTATAAAACATTAGTTACCTTGGTAACCACCTACGTATTATATATGGTCAAGATGGGTTACAAAAGCTACAATTCAAGTTAAAGCAATTACATGACTTGTTATGCATATTTACTTATATAAAAAATCATGCTTCCCCTTGATATTCAATGTAGTGTATGTTATTTATGACAAGTTAAGACAGTAGTGTTATTATATACAAGCCCATGTTATTAAAACCGGTCTTTAATATCTAAATTCAGCAGATTGCTTCATCTTGTATGACGATTATATATTTTATGTCTAGACTTACTAAAATCATACATTACATAACTATTGTTTTTTTTTTTTATCAAGAATCAACTTAATGAGCTAAGCAAAGTGTTGGGAGACCATCAATATGTGTACATGTGGTTTAAAACAGCCCTTTTATTATAAATATTTTTTAAAACCAAAAACTTCATTGCCAAGAATCATCTCAGAGGTTCCTCAAAGCCATTAAGCATTATCGTCACTCTGTCCCCGTTACCATAGCAACCTGGTAGTGTCTGTTTCTGTTAATGTGCCTGTGTACTGCATACCAGAGGATCACAATGCACCTGAAGCAAAGCTTCACTTCAGTGCAACTTCAAACCTAAATTCCCTCCTTTTCAGTGAGGCAGCAGCCAGGAAAAGAGCAGAGAGCAAACAGATAAAAAAAACAAAAAACTCACAACAAGCTGCCACAACAAGAGATAACAACACACTCCTACAGCCCTCTCATCTCTCATCAGCAGACATACAAACAAACCATTATCTGCCAAAATATCCCAAATCACAGTTCTGTCCACCCCCTTCCCCTGGATCTAGGCTAAAACATCAAATATCTCTTCCTAATACACAAGCATCAGTAAACCTCGATCACAAGCTGCAAACCACAGCTCCCCGGAGATGAAAACGGCAACATATAACAGCTGCCAGACACAGCTGCATCCACAAACACCATGTCAAGCTTAATCAAACAGCACTCGAAGCTATGATACCTGCCATAATTGATTATTATTCTGTCTAAACATAATTAATATGACATTTGTACTAGCTGCTAGACATGGCTACATCCACGCACACCATATCAGGATTGACCAAAGAGCACTCGAAGCTGTGATGCTTGCCATAATTGATATTAACTATGTTTAGACAGAATAATAATGACATTTGTATTAGCTGTCAGACACAGCTGCATCCATGCCCACCATATCAGGATTGACCAAACAGCGCTCGTAGTTGTGATACCTGCCATAGTTGATATTAACTATATTTAGACAGAATAATGACAACCTTTGTACTAAGAGCTAGCTACTATTATTCAACCAGGATATGAATGACATTTCTAAATCATACTTTCACTGAAGAAAGCATTAGTCTCCTTGACAGCATTTTTTTTTCAAAATACTCTACTGTTACTGATATTGTATATGGGGTCTATATTAGAACATTGAATGTTTAATAGTTTGAATCACTAAAGGTCGACCTTTAATGATCGAACTATTAAAACATCGAATGTTCCTAAAAAATTATTTAAAACAAACAAAAAGAAAAACTAAAGAGTGTAGGCAGGGGCAAGTCCCTCTCACCCCCACCCACTACTTAAATATACCAACTCCGAGACCACACTACATTGAAGTAAATGGAAATCTCCCCTTACGGAGATTTTCGTTTACACGTTACATATTCTAAGTGTTCGCTATTGTCGTGTCGACAATATCAGATTTGGTATTGTCTGCTTTCGTCAATGTCATATAGACCCTTATATATGTTGTTAATTTGTTACATTTGAGTCTGAACTCTGATGAATGGTACCTTGTTGAATCAATTAATTAATTACTTCAATTATTATAAGTAAAAACAATGAAAAATGAACAAGATAAGTATTCATTGAGTTCAAGTAGGGAAATAGAAATGTCTATGTTTATATCATATGTTGCTTTGTTTGGCTTATATATAATGTAAATAGTAACCCATCTTCACCTACCTTTCTTTATGAAGAATTATTGGACTCTGAACATTCTGAATAAATCATTACTATTTCTCAGTTGTTTAAGAAACCCTCCTTTTCTAAAAATAAAAACAGATGACAAGTGATGTACCATATCAGTTGATACTTTGAGAAATGTAGTTGTAAGAGTTATTTTTTTGGGACAGCTATCTTGGAATACATTTTTTGTTTCTTCTTTCTAGCATCAGTCCCAGGATTTGTTTCTTTTATTCTTTTAAGAGTAGGGGCCATCCATTTCATTTCTTCTGGGATAGACACTATGTTGTTGTTTTTGATGAATATAGTAGCTTCTTCTAAGTCATTAAAGGTTCTCATTTCATTGGCAAAAAGTATTTTTTATCTTGGGTGGAAAGGCCAGCTGTGCTTTAATGTTGTTTTGTTTCAACAGTTTTATTATTCGCCAGACTTTTTTTTTTGTTCTAGTATTCTAGAAGAATCATCATTGTCAAACCTTATCAGGCTTTAATTGTATTTTAAAGGTGATTTTCTCCAAGCAGATTTTAATATTAGTTCCTTGTCCAAAAATGAAATAAATTTTATAATTATTCATCTAGGTGTAGTATTTGTTGTGTTAGAAGCAGGTTTCTTCAGTGCTCTATGCGCCCTTTCAATCCCAAATGAAAGTCCCTCTTTCAAGTCTAAAAATTCAGGAATCCAGATTAAGAATGAAGTAATGTCTTCTCCTTCAGTGTTTTCAGGCAGACCAAAGATCCTTGTGTTGTTTCTCCTTTCCCTGTTTTCTAAGTCATCTATTTTGTTAAGCAGGCATGTATTCTTTTTAAGCAGAAATTATTTTTGGAGTTATTCCTCTTTGAGTCTCCATTCAATGTCATTAAGAGAAGCTTCTATATTTGTTATTTTTGTATGGTGTTGCTGTAATAGTCCCTTAAGAGTATCGGTCTGTTTTTGAGAATTTAATTTGAGGTTTTCTAAGTCATTTTTAAAGCCATCCATCTTCAAAGATAGTTCCTGTAAGGTAGACGCCATCAACTGCAGTTCTTTTTTCAAAGCAGCATCTGGATGAGAATTCCATGAGTTGTTCATATTCAGTGACTCAATATATCTCCAAGTTACTTGACAGGAAATATTTTGTATAGCTCCACCAAAATTGATATTTATGTAGTTTTGTAGTTTATCTATAGATTTCTGATGTTTTAAACTTGAAAATAATAACATTTTCCTGTGTTATTATACTAGTTTATGGAGCTCTCAAAATTCACTGCACTCAGATGTTCTTCATGTTTCACTGTTGCAGTCATTACATTTGGTTTATCTGCTTGCAGGTTGCCCTCAGTCAGCCTGATTAACAAAGTCTTGGGTCCTGTGTCGGTTGCTGTCCCTTCTTCCATGATGTCAGGTCGTCAGGGGTATAAAACATGCAGCCGACGCCATTACATCAGTCTTTCTTGCCGTGCGGTGCCCGAAGCAGAAACAGTTCGCAAGTGCCAGTCGGCCGACTCCTGAAATTTTCATTTTCGAGTTTCAGAACCGAAGTCTTCAACTAAAGCTAAGTACCCCATTGGGGAAACTTTTTCTTGCTCCTTACCGATGTCAGTAAAAGTTAATAATTGCATTTCTGTGGAAAGCAAATACCTCATAAAGCTTTTCATTCGTACTGTATTCTTTGCCTAGGCTCTGACCACGACGTACCTTGCTGTCGGTTTTGTGCTTTATTTAATCAGCTCACTATCCGTCGTCGGTATATTTTTGCCTCTAAATATTTTAGTTCTCGGTTTAATTATCCAGAAATATCGGTTAGCCATCCAACTACCGGGATTCAGAAAAAATGCAAAGATAAAGACAGAGACATGCCGCCGACGCTTCTCCTAAGCCAGTCGCCAGTTCGCCGGTACTCAGTGAGGCACTTTCGCAGCCCCTGATACCCACTAATTCTGATTCGCAGGCCTCTACTGAGACCCATTCAGAGTCCGGTATGCCGCAAGATGCTTCAACTATGGAACCCACGGATGTCTCTACCTTGGATGGGTCTGGAGCCGCTCTGCAGGCACTGGCTTTTGAGGGTTTATTCAGGCCTACGGACTTGCATATTAAATCGAAGCCTCCTTCATTACTTAGGCCTAAATCTTGATCCATGTCTAAAAAAACCGATGCCCAGGCCACATGCTCAGGCTTCTATGCCTAAAAAACAAATGATAAGAATGGCTGAAGATCTAATAACTCTAATCAGGGACAGCCAACCCCCCCCCCCCCTTCTAAGAGGCCTAGGACTGAGGTTGATTATGAATCTTCTGAACAGGATTCTGTTTTTTTTTACTCTTCTGATGATCTGTATTTGTCTTTACCTACTTATGACGATTCTGATGCAGAGGACTCTATTCCCTCTGCTTCCCCTCCTGTGGATTTTTCTTTTGGGGAAACCTTACATATTGTAAGGGAGCATTTCCACTGGGAAAGCCAGGATTTTTCTGATTCAAAAAGAGGCTTGGGGATTTCCTTCTCCTACCTCAGCATAGGCCTTTAGCTATTCCTCCTGTACTAGACATTGTTGATGATGCTTTTTTGGAATCTAGTTTGGCCCCTGATTTCCTGCCTCCTGCTCCCAGAAAACCTGACAGATACTACAGGGTCCCTGAGTCCCACAAGTTCCTTTTCAAAAATCCTATTGCAGATCCAGAGACTATTTCACAGGGGCCCAAGAGCATTAAGTCTTCTACTGCTAAAAATCCTACCCCTTCTGATAGAGACTCTAGGGCGCTGGATAGATGGGGTAAGAAGGTTTACTGTCCTGCAACCTTACCCATTAGGGCTTTAAACTGTCAGTTTCATATGTTAAAATATCAGCAACTTGTTATTGGACTGCTTAAACAGAAAATGATGTTGATTCCTGACTGTGTGGAAAATAAAGAATTACAGGATTTAATACATTCTGCCGAACAAGTTGGAAAACATACTTTGCAATGTGGTTTTGATTCATTAGAGGCCTCTTGCAGGGCTGTTGTTACTGAGTCTGTGCTCAGAAGGCATGCCTGGCCTAAGGAGCAATCTTTGCCTGATCATGTTAAAGCTAAATTGTTGGATGCTCCATTAAATCAGAACTGCCTGTTTGGCAACAAGGCTGAGGAACTTCTTAAAAAGATGGAAGATAAAGCTAAATCTATGCAAACTGTTAAAGATTTGTTACAAGTTCAGCCTCCTAGATTTAGTAGGCACTGGCCCTTTAAGAATTGGTCCTTTCCAGCCCCTTCCAGGTCTTCTCAAGCCAAACCCAGACACAGCAAAACCCCCAGGTTTCAGTCACAGGGGACTCACAGAACTAAGCAGTGGGGGGGCCTCCACTTCCAAGTCTGGGAATAATAAGACTCCCCCTTATGGTAAACTGTCTTAATGACTTCCTTTTAAAATTTCCAAGCACTTATCAACTGACTGCCCCTTTGGGGGAAAGATTGCTCTTCATGTAAAGAATTGGGAACTCATTACCCAGGACAAATGGGTTTTAAATATAGTGTTCCAGGGATACAGATTTCACTTCCACACGTTGCCAACACCAAGTGGGTGGCCGGACCTACCCGCAAATCAGTGGGCAGAGGCCCAAAAACAAGCACTTTCTCTCATAAGCATGTGGGCTATTCAACTAGTACGAGAAGAGGAAAAGGGACAAGGTTTCTACTCGAGACTTTTCCTGGTACCCAGAAAAGACAAGTCATGACATCCTTTCCTGGACCTGTCTACTTTAAATACCTTTTTGGAGATTCCAAAATTCAAGATGCTGACTCTTCACCAATTACTTCCTATGCTAGGCAAAGATGCCTGGCTGGCAACACTAGATTTAAAAGAAGCATACCTGCACATCCCAATCAGGGAATCTTGCAGAAGATACCTACGCTTCAAAGCAGGCTACACGCACTATCAGTTCTCTGCATTTCCCTTTGGCTTATCTACTGTGCCCAGGGTATTCACAAAGTGCTTAGCTCCAGTTATTGCATTTTGCAGGCAAAGAAATATTCAAATATACCCATACCTGGACAATTGTCTAATTCTGGCAGAAAGCCAGGACATACTTTTGAATCATCTGGCCTTTGTAAAAAGGGTTCTAACTTGTCTGGGGTACACCATAAATGAAAAGAAATCACACCTGGTACCCTGTCAACAAATTATATTCCTGGGAGCAAGCTTGAATACAACTTCCCAGATGGCTTACCTCACACCAGAAAAGCTAATTCATTTGACAACCTACTTCAAACAAGTGGCCACAAAAACCCTGCTATCTGCAAGACAAATACTGCAAGCCTTGGGGTTCATGGCCTCCTGCATTCTTCTAATTCCATATGCAAGACTGCATATGAGGAAACTACAGTGGCATCTAAAAAGCCTACGGTATCAGCATTCTCAAGACCTAGAAATAATGATTCCTATCATACCTTGCCTACGCCTAGAGTTCTTTGGTGGGAAGAGGCCTGCCACCAAAACAAGGGACTACCTTTCATACCACCCCCTGCCTCCCAAACCCTAACAACAGACGCATCAGACTATGCATGGGGGGCTCACCTGACAGGGAAGTGCATTCAGAGCAAATGGAACCCAAGTCAAATGCACCTGTATATCATTCAAAAAGAAATGTTAGCTGTACAGAATGCTCTGACAGCCTTCAAGGACCACGTTCTTCCAGGACAACTAATGGTAAAGATGGACAAACACCACTGTTATGTGGTACATAAACAAGCAGGGGGGGGGGTACACATTCTTACCCCCTCTGCAGACTAGCCATGGCATTCTGGAACACAGCCTTGAGCTACCAAGTGCACGTACAAGCTCAATTCCTGCCTGGAAAATTAAATATACTGGCAGATGGACTAAGCAGAAACCTCATGGACCCACACAAGTGGAAACTGGAACCAAGGATTTTCAACATGTTGACAAGCAAATGGGGGAGCCCAGATATAGACCTGTTTGCCTCTCCCCAGAACTATCAATTGGACATATTTTGCACAAGGACTCCCCACAAACAAGCCTGGAAAGTGGATGCTCTGTCCTTCAGATGGAAAAACCTATCAGTCTATGCCTTTCCCCCTCTGCCTCTGCTCTCCAAAGTATTACTAAAAATCAAACAGGACAAACCAAGGATGATTTTAATTGCTCCAGACTGGCTGCGCCAACACTGGTACCCGCTCCTGCTCAGTGTGTCATGGTTATCTACATGGCACCTGCCTCAGACTCCTTCCCTGCTGTCTCAGCAGGAGAACCAGATTCTGCACCCTCAGCTTCTAACACTGAACCTTGCAGCCTGGCTAATTACTTAATCTCTTCTTTACCATCCCTCAGCAAACCTGTGATAGATATCATCTTAGAGGCAAGGAGGCCTAGTACTAGAAAATCATATGCTGAAAAATGGAAAAGATTCTGTGCCTGGCACCAATCTCAAGGGTTGAGCACAGCAGCACCCAATTTACCTCAGATTTTACAATACTTAACTGAGATGCTTCACAAGGGCCTGTCTTTTCCTCCTTTAAAATCCACACTTCAGCCATTTCCACTCATTATAACACAGAACCTCCCCTCTTCTCTCATCCACTGCTCAAGCAGTTCCTCAGAGGGGCCAAAAATTTGAGATCACCCAGGAGAGCTCCAACCCCAGCCTGGGACCTTAACTTTGTCTTGGAGAAACTCACTCTACCTCCTTTCGAGCCAGCTGCTACTGCAGACTTAAAATTTCTTTCTTGGAAAACAGCTTTCCTTTTAGCAATCACTTCAGCTAGAAGGGTATCTGAATTACAGGCCCTTATGGCAGTGGAGCCTTTCATCGTCTTTCATAAGGACAGGGTGTCCCTCAGAACCAATCCATCCTTCATGCCCAAGGTGGTATCCAGTGTGGCTCTTAATCAGTCCATTCATCCATTCATTTGCTAACCTTCTTTCCAAATCCACAGAATAAAGGGGAATGGATACTGCCTTCCTTAGATGTGCACAGAGAACTTAGATTCTACTTGGACAGGACTAAACCTCAAAGGAAATCTGAATAACTGCTGGTAACATTTGCTGCAGGGGTAGAGGGGAAGGCTATTTCAAAGCAAACCATTTCTAAATGGATAAGCCATTGCATTAATTTCCGCTATAAGCACCATAGAAAACCTATCCCCCAGGGGATCAGACCTCACTCCACCAGAGCTGCATCTACCTCTACAGCCTTTCTCAGAGGTGTCCCTACCAGAGACATCCTAGAAGCTGCTACCTGGAATTCTGTACATACTTTCACCAAGCATTATCATTTGCCAATTTTTCTCTAAATCCAGAGCTGGCTTTGCCACTGCAGTCTTGCAGGGCCTCATAGCTGGCCCTAATGCTATTTAAACTCCTCCTCCTAACTGTAGCTTTGGGAATCTACCCAAACGTAATGACTGTAACAGTGAAACATGAAGAACATAGTACAGTCATGTATACTTACCATAAATGTAGATGTTCGAGTGTATTCACTGTCATGTACACTTACCATAAATGTAGATGTTCGAGTGTATTCACTGTTGCAGTCCTGGTTATCCTTCCTCCAGCCCCCTAACTTCTTTTGGCTATACCTCTACTTTTCCTTTACTATGCTTAAAAGCCTTTTTGGTGTATTTGCATTTTTGTTGGAGGTATATCTTTGTGCTTTTATGTTTAATTGCTTCCCATTAGGGGGGCACCTGACTTCTGTGCAAGAAAAACTGATGTAATGGCATCGGCTACATGTTTTATACCCCTGACGACCTGTCATCATGGAAGAAGAGACGGCAATTGACCCAGGACCCAAGACTTTGTTAATCAGGTCGACTGAGGGTAATCTGCAAGCAGATAACCCAAATGTAATGACTGAAACAGTGAATACACTCGAACATCTACATTTATGGTAAGAGTACACAACTGTACTTTAGCCATCTAGGCTCCTCCCCCTCATTATTTCATTTTTAAGAACCTGGATTCCTGAATTTTTAGACTTGAAAGAGGGATTTTCATTTGGGATTGAAAGGGCGCATAGAGCACTGAGGAAACCTGCTTCTAACTCAACAAATACTCCACCTAGATCCATAGTTATAACATTTCTTTCATTTCTGGACAAGTAACTAATATTAAAATCTGCTTGGAGAAAATCACCCTTAAAATACAATCAAGGCCTGAGAAGGTTTGATAATAACTATTCTTCCAGAATACTAGGACAAAGGAAAAAAGTCTGGCCAATAATAAAACTGTTGAAACAAAACAACATTAAAGCAGAGCTGGTCTTTCCAGCCAAGATAAAAATACTTTTTGCCAATGAAATGAGAACCTTTAATGACTTAGAAGAAGCTACTATACTCATCAAAAACAACAACATAGTGTATATCCCAGAAGAAATGGAATGGATGGCCCCTACTCTTAAAAGAATAAAAGAAACAAATATGTGGACTGATGCTAGAAAGAAGAAACAAAAAACTGATTCCAAGATAGCTGTCCCAAAAAAATAACTCTTACAACTTTATTTCTCAAAGTATCAACTGATATGGTACATCACTTGTCATCTGTTTGTATTTTAAAAAAAGGAGGGTTTCTTAAACAACTGGGAAACAGTAATGATTTATTCAGAATGTTCAAAGAGTCCAGTAATTCTTCACAAACAAAGGTAGATCAAGATGGGTTACTATTTACATTATATAAGCCAAACAAAGGAACATATAATATAAACATAGAAGTTTCTATTTCCCTACTTGAACTCAGTGAATAATTATTTTGTTCATTTTTCATTGTTTTTACTTAAAGTAATTAATTAACTAATTTAACAAGGTACAATTCATCAGAGTTCAGACTCAAATGTAACAAATTAACATCATATATAATAGCAGTAACAGCAGAGTGCTTTAAAAAAAAGAAATGCTGTCATGGAGACTAATGGCTTCTTCAATTAAAGTATGATTTAGAAATGTCATGTATATCCTGGTTGAATAATAATAGCAAGCTCTTAGTACAAATGCCATCATTATTCTGTCTAAATTTAATTAATGTCAGTTATGGCAGGTATCACAGCTGTGAGTGCTGTTTGATCAATCCTGATATGGTGTGTGTGGATGCAGCTGTGTTTGGCAGCTAGTACAAATGTCATTATTATTCTGTCTAAACATAGTTAATATCAATTATGGCAGGTATCATAGCTTCGACTGCTGTTTGATTAAGCTTGACATGGTGTATGTGGATGTAGCTGTGTCTGGCAGGTTCCTATTACATGACTGAATACTTATTCTGTTGAATGCGTCTTGATCGACCCTAAAAGAACAAAAAGACCAAATAGCGAAGTGGCTTTTAAGCAAATTCTTTCCCTGGGAAAAAATTTGCTTGACCGCTTCCGTTACTTTGCCGCTTTTGGCACTGTAGCACATTCCCTGAGTTGGTATATTTAAGTAGGAGCATGTGAGGGGCAGAGCCCCCCACTTTATGTACTGTTTTAAAGTTTTTTTTTTTTTTTTTGGAACAGCGATTTGTTTCCCTTGGAAAAAAAATTGCTGTTCTGTGGTTTTCGACATTGTAAGCTTTCGCTTACATGGGGTCGATTTATCATCATTCACTTATTTAAGCGTTCGATGATATAATATAGACTCGTGTCTGGCAGCTGTTATATGTTGTCGTTTTCGTCTCCGGGAAGCTGTGGGTTGCAGCTTGTGATCGAGGTTTACTGATGCTTGGGTATTAGGAAAAGACATTTGGTGGTTTAGCCTGGATCCAGGGGAAGGGGGTGGATGGAACTGTGATTTGGGATATTTTGGCAGAGAATGGTTTGTTTGTACATCTGCTGAGTGAGAGATGAGAGGGCTGGAGGAGTGTGTTGTTTCTTGTGGCAGCTTGTTGGGAGATTTTTTTTTTGATCTGTGTGCTCTCTGTTCTTTTCCTGGCTGCTGCCTCACTGAAATGGAGGGAATTTAAGTTTGAAGTTGCAGTGAAGTGAAGCTTTGCTTCAGGTGCATCATGAGCCTCTGGTATGCAGTACACAGGCACATTAACAGAAACAGACGCTTCCAGGTTGCTATGGTAATGGAGACAGAGAGACGATAATGCTTAATGGCTCTGAGGAGCCACTGAGATGATTCTCGGCAATGATGTTTTTGGTTTTAAAAAATATATATATATATATATAATAAAAGGGCTGTTTTAAACCACATGTACACATATTGATGGTCTCCCAACACTTTTTTAAACTCATTAAGTTGATTCTTGATAAAAAAACACACAGTAGTTATGTAATGTATGATTTTAGTAAATCTAGGCATAAAATGTATAATCGTCATACAAGATGAAGCTGTCTGCTGAATTTAGATATTAAAGACATGATTTAATAACATAGGTTTGTGTATAATAACTCTACTGTCTTAACTTGTCATAAATGGCATACACTACATTGAACATCAAGGGGAAGCATGATGATTTTCTTATATAAGTAAATATACATAACAAGACATGTAATTGCTTTAGCTTGAATTGTAGTTTTGTAACCCATCTTGATCATATATAATACTTAAGTGGTTATCAAGGTAACTAATGTTTTATACATGACATCAAACTGACAAAGTTGTTCAAAAGAAAACATAGAAGCATGAACTTGAAATATCACAGAATGTAACAATCATATTCTGAACAAGTAGTATTAAATTGATAATAAACAGTTTAATAACATGTACTTGAGTATAATAACACTACTTTTTTAACATCATAAATGACATACACTATATTGAACATCAAGGGGAAGCATGATAATTTTTTCATATAGGTAAATGTGCATAACAAGTCATATAATTGCTTTAACTTGAATTGTGGTTTTGTAACACATCTTGACCATACATAATACATAAGCTGTTACCAAGGTAACTAATGTTTTATACATGACATGAAACTGACAAAGGTGTTCAAGGGAAACAATAAAAGCCTGAACTAGGAATGTCACAGAATGTAACAATCACATTCTGAACAAATAGTATTAAATTGACAATAATCACTCAGTTTAACCTTTGCTGATGATACAAAATAGAATTTTGCCATTTAAATCTAAAAACTTTCAGTACATGTCATAAAATGTCAATTTATGAATCTGGAAAGAGAACTGTAATCATTAATCTAAATAAGTGAATTTATTGTTTTTAACCTATAATTTTACTCATTTTATAATAAGAAATGACAGATATGAAAATCCTTATGTCTAGGAAATGGGGGAAAGAGGGATGCACTGATAATTAAAATGCACTAACATTCATCAATGTTTACATAAAGCAAACTTGATGCTTTAAGTAAGTTAGCAACAAACAAACTGATTACTTAAATGCTGGTAAACAATGAAATATAACTTCCGATATATCCAGTAAAATACATTGTATTATAAACATTAGGTATAAATATTATTACTATCTATTTATATTAAGTAATATGTTTTGAAAAACTTCATCAATAAGGGTGAATATGTTAAATAACTGTGTGCTATAATCTTTTACTGAGGTTTTATATATGATACATCTTACTTTACCTTGATTAAATTGCTTGTCATCTATCTTTCATGTAAATATTAATTGCTTATACAATAAATAAACATGTATATTGTATTAGAATTCTGTCTAATCTACAATAGTACTATATCTGTTCAAAATAACATAAATATTGCTTATTCCTATTACAACTATTCTCCATATGATAATTCAATTTATGGTGCTCAGATGTTCTGGATTGTTAAGGTATGAGTGATAATCTGATGGACTTCCGTTTATCCATCAGATTAGGAATAATTTTCATTCCATGGCTAGTGCGGTTCTTAGTTTTGTTAACATTTATTAATTTAAATGTGTTATTTCACAAAAACATTTTTAGTATGCCTGACCAAAACATTACTTTATTGGTAAACACTCAAAGTATAAAACTGATAATTTCCTTTAAAAGCTCAAACATATACTTTATAGTTATCAGAGGAAAATGTTTAATAGTCACAATAAAACAAAAAATACATACCCTAAATAACCTAAGATGGATTTAACTTTATTATCTTTAAATACCAATGGCTTAAACAATCCTAGCAAGCGATCAGATCTACTGAAATATTTAAAACTGAACAAAGCACAAATTGTCTTCCTTCAAGAAACTCATTTCAAAACAAATGACAATTAGAAATGGAATCCTAAGGAATATATGATATTGGCACAATCCACTTATAAGACAAAGACAAAAGGGGTAAAAATTTTATAGAAAACAAATGTGATTAACCCAGAAATCATTTATACTTATGAAGATAAAGAAGGCATTATGGCATTAGTAATAGTTTAATATAATAACAGAATATGGACCCTAGTCAGTCTATATTGATTCCCAGGCATTGGATCAGGAACTGTTAAAAACACTTGGATTTAATTTCCAATAATTATAAAGGCAACTTAATATTAGGAGGAGATTTTAACTGTATATTTGATACTGCGGTGGTGGTGGTGCGGTAGCGTTGTTGCCTCACAGTAAGACATTGTCCTGTTCGATTCTCAGCTAGAGCGTCTTCTGTGTGGAGACATGCGTGAATGGGCATACCTTCATTGAAGGTTGTGCGTCAGGGCTGGCAACTCTGCACATAAAAATCTACTGCCAATCATTAGCGGACCGGAGTTCCACTGTGGCGACCTCTAACCGGGAAAAGCCGAAAGACACAACATTTTAACTGTATATTTGTATTTCTTAAACTACAAATACAAGACCACCGCATACATCTGCTGTATCAAAAGCTTTAAACAAGGTGGTAGAATCATTTCATCTTGTAGATACTTTCAAATTTAAAGAAGATAAATCTTTGTTATTTTCCCATCAAGATTACAGATTTGTTACCCAAACTAGAGCAGATAAAATATTTGCTGCCCATGACTTACACTCTAAAATCATTACTTTCTCAATCACTCCCTGCCCCTTTTCAGACCACAATTAATTGATACTAAAGCTTCAAAATGGGTACAAACCATTAATCTTTAACTCCAGAAAACCAGCATATATAACTAAAATTAGAGTTCAAACCCTGGTTATTATCTGAATTAGAGTTCTTCTTAGATATCAATTACACCACAGAGATAAATAAAATAATGATATGGGACTCATTAAAAGCTTACATATATGGTAAAACCCTAACTTGGTATAAAAAAAAAATCAGAGAATGGGATTCTGAATTATTAGATCTACAATCCAAACTTTTGTCAGTAGAAGCTGAAAAAAATCAAAATCATTTGGAGATGAAGTATTAAACAATAAATTTACTTTCTTTTTCAAATACAAATGATTTTAATTTTTTTTCATCTTTTACTGACAAAAGTTGTATAACTTGAAAAAAGAATCCAGACCACAAATGAAGGTGTAGAAAAACTTTATGTACTAGTGCTTTCGTCTAGAAAAGACTTCTTCAGATACAAAAAACACAGGTGCTACACATAACTTATATAGTTCCTCATGAAAACATCCAATGTAAATTTAAAGAAACACTCACAATAACCTGAAAGGAAATGTGAAAATATGAAAATATGATACATGGTAAAAGACTGGTGTCAGCCATGACCATACAATAAACATATATAAAACATAAATTTAAAAACATTACTCACCCTTAAACAAGGTTATATTTAAACCCTAACTGCTTTAGCTAACAAAACTGGCTTAATGCTAACATATTCATTAAGACCAGGTGAAATGTTGGAAGTACATATAAGATTGAACAATGGGCTAAACAGTTTCGTGAGATTCTTTAAGGGTAATTGTAGAACTAAGATGTTGGTTTACCTGGCTATATGTGGTGGATGCTCTGCATTTTATGTAGGAAAAACTGAGAGAGCATTCAAAGATAGAATATATGAGCATATTTACGATATAAGGACAGGTAAAGATAGCAGCACATTGTTCAAACATTCAGAGTTATGTGCTTCTTTTTGTGGTTTTAAATTTGGCATTGTTGAAGTTGTCAGAAACAATGCCAGAGGGGGCGACAATAAAAATATTTTATTAAACAAAGAACTAAAATGGCAGCTCAGGCTAAGGGCTAACATTTTCATGAGGAACTATATAAGTTATGTGTAGCACCTATGTTTTTTGTATCTGAAGAAGTCTTTTCTAGACGAAAGCGCTAGTACATAAAGTTTTTCTACGCCTTCATTTGTGGTCTGGATTCTTTTTTTCATTTTTTTAGTGATTTTTGATTTTATGAGCTTTAAAAGTTGTATAACTTATCACTGTTTTATAACGTTTTATTTTTATTTTTATTTTATTTTTAGTTTTATAACTAGATTTATATATCATGGACATACACATGACAATATTAAAAGGATAATTTCTCTTATAGATTATATTAATAAAGAAAATAAAGAAGCACTCATAATTGGCTTAGGTATAGAGAAAGCCATTGATTCCGTAAATTGGGACTATTTATTCAAAATTCTGGTGTTGTTTGAATTTCCTCCTTCCTTTGTTCATCTACTAAAGAATATATATACAAATAATTTAGCGTATGTTAAGCTAGGTCCTTTCACCTCTCAGTCTATGCATATAACAAAGGGTACTAAACAAGGATGTCCCATGTCACCAATTCTATTTGCTTTGGCTATTGAAATATTGGCAGATTCAATACATAACACTACAAAAATCAAAGGAGTAGATGTTTATGAGCAATACAATTCTAAAATAATGCTCTTTGCTGATGACAAATTATTAACATTATCCAATACAAAAGAGACATTAGAAGAATTAGATATTTTAATTGACACATTTTACAGGACTTCAGGACTCCATTAAAATAAATTAAAATCTATTTTTTTATTTTTAAATATAAAAAAAGAATTGCAGATGAAGGGGAATCACATTATAGGGAAATCTACCTTAAAATATCTAGGAATTGAGTTATGCAAGGATAATAATGAATTAGTCTCAAAAAACTACAATAATTCATCAATACAATTAAAATCTCTGTGGAAAAGTGGAACAAAATAATGTTAACATTTGAAGATAGACTGCAGTTAATAAATATGATTTTACTACCCAAGATTCTATATATAGCTTTGGCAATACAACTGTTACCAGAAAGGAATATACTCAAAGAAATAAACTCATGCCTAATACATTTTCATAGTTTCCCAAAAGAAACAGAATAGCTTTAATACATCATATCAGACCATGGAAATAGGGAGGATTAAACTTTTCTGATATAGAAACATATATAAAAGCATCAATAACCTAAAAAACAAAAAAAATCCTTGTTTTCCCGCCTTTCTCGACTAGTTTAGACCAGTATACAGGCTTTGCTGATTCTGGACTGTGGTGTAGTTCCTGTGTTGTCCATTGCCTTACTTGGATAGAAGGAAGTTTCTTTGCTCACCAGTGGGAGTGGGGAGCCTTGAGCAGCCTATGTGTCCCTGAAGGAGTGACCTCAGCACAAGAGCTTGTAGTAATTGGTCGTTTTGGACCATTTCCAGCTCTTTTGAAGTTCCCTGTTTAAAATCCGCCCCTGAGCATTTTTTCTGGCTATACTACTCAGAAACAGCTCCTTGTGGTCCTGCAGAGCGGTGCTAGCAGCAGAGAACTGAGAAAAGTGACTACTTTCCTGATCTAAGTATTTTTTTGCTGTTTTTACCTGAGAGACCTTCCTTTTCTTACTTTGAACAAGTTTAAACTGCTTTATTACCTCTTTTTTGCATTGTACATTATCTGCACTTAAAGTTACATTTGGTCGAAAGTTTGTTGTTAAATTTAACTGTTGAGGCTACCCACTAAAGTGAGCTAGCCTGTGTAAGTGATTTATTATTGTTTTCCTGCATTTCTGTGTACTTTCTAATCTAAAAAACAAAAAAAAAACCCGAAAAAATCCTTGTTTTCCCGCCTTTATACGACTAGTTTAGACCAGTATACAGGCTTTGCTGTATTCTGGACTGTGTGTAGTTCCTCTGTTGTCCATTGCCTTACTTGGATAGAAGGAAGTTTCTTTGCTCACCAGTGGGAGTGGAGAGCCTTGAGCAGCCTATCTCTCCCTGAAGGAGTGACCTCAGCACAAGAGCTTGTAGTAATTGGTCGTTTTGGACCATTTCCAGCTCTTTTGAAGTTCCCTGTTTAAAATCCGCCTCTGAGCGTTTTTTCCTGGCTATACTACTCAGAAACAGCTCCTCGTGGTCCTGAAGAGTAGTGCTAGCAGCAGAGAACTGAGAAAAGTGACTACTTTCCTGATCTAAGTATTTTTCTGCTGTTTTTACCTGAAAGACCTTCCTTTTCTTACTTTGAACAAGTTTAAACTGCTTTATTACCTGTTTTTTTGCATTGTACATTATCTGCACTTAAAGTTACATTTGGTCGAAAGTTTGTTGTTAAATTTAACTGTTGAGGCTACCCACTAAAGTGAGCTAGCCTGAGTAAGTGATTTATTACTGTTTTTCCTGCATTTCTGTGTACTTTCTAACCTAAAAAACAAAAAAAAAACCAAAAAAAAATCCTTATTTTCCCGCCTTTCTCGACTAGTTTAGACCAGTATACAGGCTTTGCTGTATTATGGACTGTGGTGTAGTTCCTGTGTTGTCCATTGCCTTACTTGGATAGAAGGAAGTTTCTTTGCTCACCAGTGGGAGTGGGGAGCCTTGAGCAGCCTATCTGTCCCTGAAGGAGTGACCTCAGCACAAGAGCTTGTAGTAATTGGTCGTTTTGGACCATTTCCAGCTCTTTTGAAGTTCCCTGTTTAAAATCCGTGTTTGCGCGGCTTTGCTCAATTTTGCACATAGCGCAGCGCCAGTTAAACAGGTTTAAACTATTCCTGGGTCCGCCAAGTCTGCACTTCAATTTTTCCCTTAAGAAAGCTCTACTTTCAACAAAATCAGTCTATTCGCTTTATCATAAGCCTAGCACTTGCTCCTAAAACCTTTCTTTTAAGTGAAGCACCCTTAAACTAACGTAAGCACTACATCCACCTACAACCCGTGCTAATACCCACTTCCCTTCAAAGTCGTCTCTCTGACCCAGTTACACATCACCCCCTTATACTATTCTGGCATGTCGAGTGGTATATTACTGACGTCCTCTCCAGTTCAGCTGGTTAATCAGAATCCTGAGACAATGTTACAATTGTCTCATGTACACAGACAACCCTCTCCTCCTCCCAACAAACACAAACACATGTGAGAGATGCAACTATATAGCCAAACTGGAGGCTGAACTCTCTCAACACAGGACTAGCAAGACCAGACAGGAGGAGAAGGTAACCACACACACAACAAACCCAGTTTCACATAAACCAACCACAACTGCAAACCAAACACATAATAACACAAAGACATACTCGGAGGCTCTAATAAAAAACTTACCAAAACAACAGAGGCTCCCAAAGCAGACATCCAAGAAAACACCACCTCAAAACTCTGCACATGCAACACATAGTACACAAAGTCAGTGTGCCAAACAATCACAGCCCTTAAGGCGAAACACCATGCCTGATACACTAGTAATAGGTGACTCTATAGTCAGAGACACTGACGTCCCGCTTACCAGGCTGTCGGGAGCTAGGATCCGCCACATAACACAAGCACTCAGGTCACTCCAAAAAAAGTACAAATATGACTCCGTCATTGTCCATGCCGGTGTGAATGACCTGAGACGTACCTCCTTGGACTACATGAAAAGAGACATAGAGGAGCTCTCTGATTATGTAGCCCAGGCCGGTATGACCCTGACCCTGAGCAGCATCTTGCCCTCACCAAGAATGATGCCACAATACAAAGACAAGATGATCAGCTTTAATAATTGGCTCAATTACTGGTGTCATTCTAGGGGGATCCAATGTCTGTCTGCTTGGGATGACATGCTGGACAAGCCACGCTGCTTCGCAAGGGATGGCTTGCACCTGTCACCACTGGGCTTCCGGATATTGGCTAAGGCTCTTTCCACCCCCATTGTGCCTTTTTTAGGCAAGGCTCAAAAGACAAACCCACCACCTTAGAAAACAATAAAGGAAAAAAACTAAGGGTAATGCTGCTCAACGCCAGAAGTCTAAATCTCAAGATGCAGGCTCTCGAAGCACTCCTCAGTATGGAGAGCATCGATGTCTGTGCAGCAACTGAAACCTGGTTCAAGACTCCTGAGAGCACCCCAGCCCTACAAGGTTATACCTCGTAGAAGCACCCCAGCCCTACAAGGTTATACCTTGTATCATGCATTTCGGCCCCAAAACCTGGTCCGAACCACAAAAGGAGGGGGAGTGTCCATATTCATTAAAGACACCCACACCTCCAGGTTAGTGGCAATGCACGAAGCATCAGAGACCATCCATGTGCAACTAACCATAGGCAAAACTGCTATGCAACTTGTAGCATGCTACAGACCACCCTCGCAATCTCAGGAACTCCATTCAGCCTTCCTGAAGACACTGGAGGATATGAATGTCTCACCAAATACCATCATATTGGGAGACTTCAACTACCCAAATATAGACTGGGTGCATTACTCAAGCCCCAATACCCTAGCCCAAAGGTTCCTGGAATTCATCAACTCAAATGCGATGGAACAACTAGTCACCTCCCCCACAAGGGGAAATAATATACTTGACCTGATCATTACAAACATGGGGACAAAATGCTCAAAACTGGAAGTATACCCCTCACTAGTGAGATCAGACCATAAACTAATAACCCTAGATATTCATATCCCACCTCCACCCCCAGCACAAAAGACCACAGTGAGAAACTTCTCAAAAGCTGACTTTACACTCCTTAGGACTGAAATGGTATCCTTCAAGCCCCCTGGGCCAGTG
Organism: Protopterus annectens; assembly: GCF_019279795.1. NCBI lineage: Eukaryota > Metazoa > Chordata > Ceratodontiformes > Protopteridae > Protopterus > Protopterus annectens. The sequence continues at coordinate 202,138,449 of NC_056745.1, forward strand.
GAAACCACATCCCACACTGCTGAATCCTTCACAGATGCTTTCTACGGGCATCTCCGAGAATGCATGGATAATGCAATCCCAAATAAAACCAAGACCCTTTCCACCAAAGGCAGGCATCCTATCTGGTGGACCCCAACCATAAACAAACTTTATAACAAGAGAAGGAAGCTACTGCAAGACAGAGCAAAATCCCATAAAGGGAAGGCATCCTTGATCAGCACTAGCAAAAAACTACGTTCTCTAATAACATCATCAGAGGCCAACTTCGAAAGAAAAATCGCTAAGGACACTAAAGATAATCACAAGGCCTTCTTCAGTTATGTTAGAAACCTGGGCAGAAACCCTCAGATATGCACAGAGTTAGTTCATAATGGCAAAAAATACACTAAACCTACAGATATTGCCAACATACTGGCAGACAGGTTCAGTGCAAATTTCTCCCCCAAAAGACGAAATAAATATCTCAGCTGAATGCAACCTCCCTGAAATCTCAGATGTCCAGGTGAGAGCTCCCCTCAGCAAAGCTAAAAATACAGCATCCATGGGACCTGACGGTGTCCCGGGTTGCGCTTACGTGAACTCCTAGAGGAGCTAAACCCGCACATAAGAATGCTGTTTAATCTTAGCCTTGCTACAGGATACATCCCTGAACACTGGCGTGCAGCTACAGTGGTCCCACTCCACAAAGGTGGCACCTCTACAGACCCTGGAAACTACCGCCCCATAAGCTTGACCAGCCTAGTCTGCAAAGCTATGGAAAGGATCATTATGGAACTCATAAACAAAGACATCGGGGACCTACAGACAATTGACCCTACCCAGTTCGGGTTTGTAAAAGGCAGATCCTGTCTTTTAAACCTGGTGGACATTTTTGAAACAGTCACTAGAGCCATCAATGAAGGCAAAGCAGTTCATACAGCCTACCTGGATCTGGCAAAAGCCTTCGGCACAATACCCCACTCAGGCATCATAGACAAGCTCAACAGCTTAAATGTAAACTCGTTTGTCACAAGATGGGTTGCAAACTGGCTAAAGGACAGAACCCACAAAGTCAGAATAGCTGGAGCTATGTCAGACTCTAAGCCAGTCACAAGTGGAGTCCCACAGGGCTCTGTCTTGGGACCCCTCTTGTTCGGCATTTATTTCACAGGAGTGCAGGCAAACATAGGGGGGTTGTGGCTGACAAAATTCGCAGACGACTGCAAACTAGGTGCCATAGTCGACACACCAACTGACACATGCATCCTCCAGAAGGGCCTCACAGAAACAGACTGGTGCCAGAGTCATGGCCTTAAACTAAATGCCAAAAAATGTATAGTCATCCCCTTTGAAAAAAACAAAGTACCCACAAATTACCACATAGGTGGTAATCCATTAAGTACGGAAAAAGTAATCAGAGACCTGGGGACCCAAGTTGACAGTGACCTCTCATTTGACACCCACGTCGCCAAAGTGGTTAGAAAGACCTTCTACCTTGCCCACCTTATCATGAAGGGATTCACATCCAGATCAAAGGATGTCATTGTACCCTTATATTCCTCCCTTATCAGGCCTATGATTGAGTACAATGCCCCATTTGGTATGTACCTCACCCGGCACCTGCAGCAGCTGGAGAGACCCCAAAAGTACCTTACCAAGAGGATCAAGGGTCTCCAGCATATGTCATATGCTGCCAGACTGAAAAAGCTCCAGCTCTATTCAGTAGCATACCGCCTGCTCAGAGGTGATCTGTGCCTTACGTACAAGGCCATGTCCAATTCAGAATTAATGGACATGCTCCACCTCAAAAATTCAAATCCATCAGAGCCACGAGAGCTAAAGATCTAAACCTCAGCACAAATATGAATAGGACATGCTGGAGGGACAGATTCATATCTCAGAGGCTTCCTGCACTCTGGAACAGGATACCTGTCCATGTTAGGCAGAGCCCCTCACTGACTCTCTTCAAGAGAAATCTGGACGAATGGATGGGTGATCGTAGGTTTACCCCGGGGGTCATCTCTGTGTCATTGCTAGATAGAGGCACAGTAAACTAAATTTAATTTAAATTGTACACTTTTGTATCATTACATGGGGTGGCGAAAGCCACATACACTTTGGCTAGGCTTATAAATGCCGTAGGGCAGATAGCCTAGTACTATACTATGAAACTATAATATCTAAAACAATCTCAGATTGGCTAAGTCCAAATTATTCAGCAAATTGAAAAAAAAATTACTAACTGTTGTTGTTGTGTCTTTCGGCTTATCCCGATTAGGGGTTGCCACAGCGGAAGTCCGGTCCGCTAATATTTGGTAGTGGATTTTTAAGTGCCGAGTTACCAGCCCTGATGCACAACCTTTAACGAAGACACGCCCATTCACGCATGCCTCCCCACAGAAGACGCTTTAGCTGAGAATCGAACGGGACAACATCTTGCTGTGATGTAATATCAATAAATGAATTTGATTTACAAAAAAAATCAAATAACAGATAAAAAAAATTTGCCATGACACATATTATATATTAGTATGCAATATAACATAACTAAGCCCACTAAAACTCATATGATTATTACATTGACTCATTTAGTAAAATTATTAATGCAAATATAGACTTAAAAATCTGGTTTGATCTTTTAACACCATTCATAGTTACAAAGAGCTATCCACATAAAAGATATAGAGAAATCATTAATTCCTGGGAAAAGAAAAGATTTGTTTGTTGGTTGCAATGTATCAAAGAAATAAAATTTCTGGATATGCAAACAATAGAAACAACATAAAAATTCCACAACAAGATTGGCTAACTATGCAAAGCATTCTGACATATTTGCAAGATGTATGCAGAGTAATTAGTAATTCTTCATTTAAAGAAATACCTAAACTTACGAAATACCTATATGAAATCATATATAATGATTATGACATGGGAAATAGTATTTCAAAATTTTACAAGATATTGATAAATGATAAAATAACACCCAAATGCTCATATTGAAATTATACAACAAAAGGACACTCATTACAGCTATCTGAAGAAATTAAATAATTTTTTCTTATCCATAAAACATACATCCTTTACATAATACTGGAAAGTTTTTAATTTGAAATACTTGCACAGAGCATTCTTAACTCCAGATAGAATTACTAAAATGAATTCTTCCACAAAGGGAATATGTTGGAGGTGTGAGCAAATACATATTGCAGATTGGAATCACATTTTTTTCGACTGTGTTAAAATTTTGGAATAGTATTAAAAACTTTTTACAAGCTTTATTTAATGAATTGTTTCACTTATCTAAAGCTCTAGTATTATTAAATGTGTACAAAGGGTCCTCATTTGAATGAGTCAAATATGTATCTAGTTTGGCCCATACTTGTAATCTCAAGGAAGTGTATAACAAGTAGATGGAATACAAACACAATACCGATTTTGGAAGACTTCTACAGCTTACTGAAGACCACAGCATTGTTGGAAATTAAAATTAAAGAATTAAGGTTCATTCTAAGCCATTTATTAACAATCCATGGAAAAAATATCATTGATTGACATTTTGCAATAACTGAACAGATACACTCTGATAACTGGATTGTTATACCTATGAAGTAATTGTACATATTGAGCTCTGTTATAGTGTCAGGCTGATGTAAATAGTGTACATAGTTATTTAAGATGTTATATACAAATACCACGGAATTTATTCAACTGTATTTGAAAAATAAAAAAAAAATTTGGAAAAAAAAAAATTCTACAGCACAAACAGTGATTGCCATTTGCTAAACAAGACAGTTGCGCATTGACAACAGACTTAGCATAAGCAACAGTAAACTTCTCTTCCCTTGAAACTCACAATTCCATGAAAATGTACTAAAACTCAAACTCACAATTTCATCAGCATTCTGGGAGCTGGTGGTAATTCCATGGATTGTTAATAAATGGCTCTTTTCTCCACTGAAACTGACAAATCCTTCGGCAGTCTGGTAGTTGGTACAGAGGATTCAGACTTTTGTCTCCAATGAAACTCACAATTTATTCAGCAGTCTGGTAGTTGGTGTAGAGGATTCAGGATCTTGTCTCCTGTAATCGAGTTACAGGGTCAAGCCGGATCAAGTTAATTGACTAACCTTCCTACCCCCCCCCAGCACCCCAGCAAGAGCATTACATACCATGTCTCCATACCTCTCAAAGCCTTCGCACAAGATATCTGGACAAAGCCTAAAATAGTTGGGAGACAATGGCTCAAAAATAGGGATAGATTTTAAATATTGCTCTTATAGACTTAGCAAGTTGCTAGAATAACTGGATTTGTCTTGCTTGAGTTTTCTGAAGGATATGAAGTCTGAAACTCATATGCCATTATTTAATGGCTTCAATGCTCTGTGAATTGTCAAAAAACCACAAATTGTATGAAGAATAGGCCAAAAATATGATGCAAAAGTATGCTACCTCTCAACCTCTTAGTGCAAGAAATCTGGACAAAGCCTAAAGTAATGGAGATACAATGGCTCAAAAATAGGGATGGATTTTAAATATTGCTCTTTTTAACTTATAAAGTTGCTAGAATAATAGTATTTATTTTAGCAATGCATTTTCTGAAGTATATGAAGTCTGAAACGTATATGCCATTATTTAGTGACTTCAATCCTCTGTGAATTGCCAGAAAGCCACACATTTTTTGAGGAACTTGACAATAATATGAGGCAAAAATATGGTCATTTGAGAGGTATGTTAAAACACACACACACACAAAACAGCTAGTTTAAATTACATATGCATACACACACACTTTCTCTCATACAGAAATAGAATGGCTAGCTTAAATTACATACACTCATATACACATACATACATACACACACATACTTTCTCTCTAGTTAAAGTATTTACTTACACACACACACACACACACACACACACACACACACACACACACACACACACACACACACACTTACCTTCTGTCTTAACAGATAGTTTAAATTCTGCGTGCTAGGGTGGAATGTGTTTACTTCCTTGGTGGCATGTGTGCTCTCCAAGCGTGGTTCTTCTTAAAAGGAGAAAGTGCCACTACCATGGTGTTCAGAACCTTTTTTTAATATATTATTAAAGTAAATGTTTAGGCCTCCTGGCCAGCGTGTGCCCCTTCCCAGCCACATGGCCCTAGGTGACTGCCTATGTCAGCTTCTGCTGGATCTGTGTCTGGCTTAAACACATCACCTTCAAATGCACCAGTGACTCTTTTCACATAACATCACACCACAGTATGAGAGCAAAAACCTGAACTTCATATAATTCACAAACACATGCACAGACATATACACATGCATATATATAGTGTATATGTAGAAGAGGTCTATGGGATATATGCAAATGATCTGTTAAGGACATAGTAGTGTTTCAGCTACATGACTTCTGAATGCTGTTGACTTTTTACTTTTTAGGACTTTACTGGTGCATTCAGGCCAAAAAATGCTCCACTAGCTGTAGACATGCTATTTTTCATCCTTTTTCTGAGCTCGTCAGTAAAGCATGAGTGGCCTGTCTGGTTATACTTAGAAACACAGAGCTTAAGATCAAGCTTGATGTCCATAAACATTAAGTCGCCTGCCAAATATCCCAAATACCATCCACACCAAAGGGTAATATGGTTACACAAAGTGATCAGTAAAATCTCAAAGAAAGACCGAGTTAAGATAGTGTCTTCACTATGTAATGCCTAATATCCATTTCTTTAGAGGTGGGTCCCAAATAAGGTCCAAATCAAAAAGCAAAACAGTCTTGCAGTAAGTGCATATAAGACCAAACCAGAATCACTCAAGCAAAACAGAGTATCATAAAAAAAAAATTATAAACCCTACTTGATGAACGCATCTTGGCAGATATTTAAATTCCCTCTTAAGAACATACATCTATTTCTGCATATAGGCTTTTGACCATACAATAACACACTGAGGATTTTTGCAGAAGGCAAGCCACCTGACCCTCCATGTTAGAGCCCTTGGAAAAAAACTTATCACTGCACAGCAGTCTCAAACAAATAGCAAGGTCACTATGAATAATGAAAGTGTGTCAATTTTCTATATACCTTGACATAAGAAATTAGATCAAAAGGTTACAGTTAAATAAACACATCTCACAGAGTGTAAGACTACTGTTTTTCCGTTCTAGCAAGCCTTTCTCCAACTGAATTCTGACATGAGACATTCCACATGACACATGCAAATCATTGCAGTGAGATGCAAGGAAAGGTGCATACCACATATCTAACAATATCATCTTTCAGTATTATTTTAACTCCACAAGAGGTGGGTGTTTGTGCAATAGCCCTACAGATTCTTCTGCAGTTTTTATACTCCAGTATGTTTACAGTATCTGCTGATGTCTTTTCTTATGTAGAAGGATGCATCTTTAAGCTTTCTCCATTGTCCATGCCCAAAAATATGTCTTAATGAAACAGGAGATTTTGGTCAGTTCTGTGGCAGATTAGGATAAAGCCCCAATGACCCAGGTTTGACTAGTGGCTTGAACATCTGATGTACTTGCAGGGCAGGATGGGTGTGCTGTTCTTGGGTAGGGCATGTGCACAGTCATGTGTATTTTAATTTGCCTGGTGGATACTGGGGGACACAACTGTATAGTGCTGCCTGAGGATGGGTGGGGTGTCCTACTGACAGTGCATTCCAGAAATGAGGGCTGCTTAAGCTGTGATGTCAATTACGTGTCTTACTCTCAGAATGTTACTGGATATGTGCAGACTGGGGGAAGTAAAATGGAGAGAAAAAAACTCCTACAGCATCAAAATGACACTGTCCCAAAATGCCTCGATTTCACCAACCCCAACCCTAAATGGAACTAGTCCAGGGGGAATTAGGATGGGTAGATAAGTAGACCCAGTGACTGCAGAAAAGCACTGAGGTCAAGCTGATGGTCAGCTATGTGAGAGCTTGGGTGGCTTGTAGCAGCTTTTCATGTGGGATGGCTTTCCACAGGATCTTCTAGCTGGTTGGTGCATATATTGCCGCTCACAGAGTCCTTGATATTCTGATGCCATGAACATAGGTTGCAGACCATTTATAATGCTGTCCACTGTAGTATGTTACAGGTGATGGTGGATGAGCATTAGTACCAAGACTGATGACCCCCATCCATAACCACTAGACTATGGCTGAGATTGTTGGTGTATAATGCTACACTAAAAGACAAATGTCTAAGTGCACATGGCTGGCCGGCACTGGTACTGATGCTCAGTTTAGAAACAAAAAAATCTAAAAACAAACCAAGCAGCAGAGCTAATCATTCAGAATAATCCAAAAATTAATTGAAGATAATCTTAAATACAAGACTGATTTCATCAATGTAGAATAAGCTTTCTCTGTTTATCCCAGTGTAGAGCTAAGTAGTAGTCTCTGTGTCCAACTCTCAGGATGTGAGCTGAAAGAGGTGCAAAGGGACCCTCCTGAGTTATCCAGAGTATAATGCAGTGGCTGCTGAGAAATGAGGTGGACTTCCAGTTGGATGCCTGCACTGGTACCCTGGAGCATCTTCTTGGGGCCATCAGAGGCAGCACCTTTTCATGACGTCAACCAGAGAGATGACTGATATCTGGATTGGTTGCCTTCTGTGCTTGTCAAGTAGACCCTCCTTATCCATCTCTCCCTATCCCCCCATCATAGTGTTCCCCGTCATTATGTGCCACTTCCCATCCTGTTTGTTGTCTTTGTTGTCCACTGCTTACCATCATCAGTTTTCCATCTTCTGTCAGTCCATATCTTTCCACTGTTGCCATCTCTTATGTGTCATTTCTTCCCACATTAGTTTGTGTCGACTGTGTGTCTGCCTTTGCTTCTTCCCTGTACCTTCCTTTCTACCTGTACTCTTCATTTACTAAATTGTCCCTCTATCACTTAATAAAATGTAAAAATGAGCACACACGCACACACACACACACACACACACACACACACACACACACACACACACACACACACACACACACACACACTCTATATCCTTCTTCTCTCAAGTATCTTCACTTCCGGATGTCCTTCTGTGTGTTCCTCTACTTTTTCTTCACCATTTCTGTCTGTCTTATTTCCATACATTCTACCCATTTATATGATGAAATGACTTCTCGATCTGATATGGTGCCCTTGTATTAGATGCTCTCAGTGCTCATGCTGTAGGTACTGGGTGGTTTGGTGCTCATGTGAGCACACATAACATTGGGAGCACCACTTGCCTGACACTTTCCCTTGGGTCACATGACCACATAATTTATGATCATGCCAATAACATGGTTACTGTTATCATCATGGCTTATACATTATGTTATGCAGCCATCATGTATGCCTAATTAGTATCAGGCCACTTCATACTGAACTCGCAGTACTATTTTAGCACACTCATTTGTGTTTTACTTTTTTCTGACTCCCCCCACCATATATTTATTCTTAGAACTGAGTACATGCAAATATTCAAGCTTTTCCCATGAAAACTGGTCAACCAAGTATAATGTACAAGTAAGTTAAAAGTATACAATGGGTAAGGTTTTGTAACACGTGTGTTTACTTGGAAGTAAACAATAGATCCAGTGTTGTCTTTCCATCCGGGTTCAACCTGTGGGGTTATTGGATCTGACTCAAATCCAAGATTGGCCACTTCCAAAAGACTTCAGCAACTGAGCTCCACTCCTCAACCCATAATGCCTAGCTCTGACAGACTAACCTCAGATCTTGTTTGTCCCCTTCAGGATAGCAGTTTGATCTTGAGCTCCACTGGGGTAGCATCCTTTTTTGCAATTTACAGCATCGATCTACCCTAGTTTTCCTCTACCTTTTGTATAGTATAGGATAGTTTGATACTTAGTGTGGTTTTGTTCTTTTTTTCTTGTGTTTAGGTAGTGTAGGTTTTGGGTTAGGAAGGAGTGTTTGGTTGTAACATTAGTGCACTTTTCCCACCTTGTAGTTGTGTGAAATGCTCTTTTCTGTAGTTGTCACTGTCTCTTTTGTAGTTAGGGTGTGTTATTTCTGTGAAAAATGTATGGATAAAGGTTTTAAAAAGTGTGTGGTGTGTGGCCACAAACTTTCCTCCCAAGACTAGCATGATCGGTGCATCTAATGCCTCAGGTCTGCACACCCGGACACCCAGTGTGCCATTTGCAATAGTTTCAGATCCAGAGCAGTTAATGAAAGGAGGGCCATGCTAGTCCTTATAGGTCTTTTGCCAGCTGGTGATTTTTCTTCTTCAGCCAGCAAACATGAGAAGGGTGATCGGAGTTGGAAGGAGAGAACTAAGGACCCCAAATCCTTTAAGGAGGGCCATAAATGTGAGGCTGTCCCTATTTCTGGCCAGCCAGATTTGAAGATCCTTAGATCTTCAGTCCCACCATCTGTCTTGGCAGCATCTTCTGATCTGACAATTCAGAACCATTCTCCCATGGCACCTACTGTGTGAAAGGCACCTTCCCCGACACTTAGCATCCCTAGCACTTTTTAGTCAAGGGGACTCCCTCAAGCAGTTTTCACCCACTTTACTCCCCAAGAACTCTCTCCAGACTTCTGCCCATCTCTGCCCAGGATCCGAGTGTCTCCTATTTGGGCCCAGTCCTCAGAGCCTTCTGCTAGCAGGCAGGTTTATAATCCCCCCTTTAGAGTAACTTCCTCTTCTCAGTCAGTCTGATCACTTGGGAGTTGGAGACCTTCTGAGTTGGAGAAGCTCATGTGGTCTTTTCTACAAGCCCAGATTTCATTAGGTCTGATCCCTCTGGCGTCAGGTCTTAGACCTGAGGAACAGCTCCAACTAATCTGTGTTGCCCCTTTCCATCCTGTTCAGTTATCCCGCCCACCTGCCCTATCATGTTTTATGTTTTCTTGATCCCTTGGTCGACCAAGTTGTGGAAGCTGTTGTTTTCCTCCTTTTGTTTGGGAGTCCTTGGTGTTAAGATTATAGGTTTTGCAATGGAACTGGTTTGGAGAGAGACAAACTCAATCTGAGGTTAGGCTGTCAGAGCTAGGCATTATGGGTAGAAGAGGTGGAACTTGGGGGCTGAAGTATTTTGGAAATGGCCAATCTCAGATCAATGTCGCATCCGATAACCCCACAGGTTGAACCAGACAGAAAAAGACCACACAGATCTATTATTATGGTTAAGTACATAACTTTTATTTTGGGTAGGTTGTCTACCATGTATCAGTATTTGCCTAATGGAAAGTTCTTGGAAGTGTTGTTCTTGTATATGTAAGTATCAGATGATATAGTAATATAAAAGGGATTGCAAGAAGTAAAAAGTATCATGTGGAATATGGGTTTGGTTAGCACATTGTATGAATTTTGTTCAAGACAGACTGAAACGGAATGTATTGTTTGTATTGTAGTGAAATCCTAGAGACAAAGTAAGGGTTCCCTGCTATGCTGGTCCCCATTTAATTTCTCCAAGTCTTTTGGGTTTCTAATACCATGACGGGAGTGGACCCTATTCCTAAGTCAAAGTATGATTAAAGTTCATGAAATTAGTATTGTTTCAGTCTTTGGTGTCAGCCAAAAGTGCTCTTTGATGCACCCGCATTGTGCCCAGTAATGACTCCTTCTGCAATTTGTATGGTGTTACATGTATTGGTAATGTATCTAAATAGGATGGTAAATTCTTTTTTATAAGACCCATTGCTCTTACTACTATTGGAACGGTCTAGGTATCTTTCTTCCACATTGCTGTCATTTCTGCCAACAAATCCTGATATTTTATGACTTTGTTTCTCTCTGTACGCAAGACACTGTATTCACTGGATGTGGCAATTTCAGTGATCAATGCTACTTTTGTCTTCTTTTCATGGACCACTATATCTGGTTTTCTAGCATCTATCTTTTGAACTGTTGGTAATGGGTGATCCCATGTGATGTAAACTTCATTGTCTATGATGCTTTGTGGCTCATGTTTCCAGTGTTTTTCAGCCACTTCAGTACCATAATGTTTACATAATCCCCAGTGCAACAGTCTTGCCAGATTATTATTACTTTCTGTATACAGTCCTTCTGCCATTAGTATATCACAACCAGCAAAGAGGTGTGCAACTGTTTCCAATTCTGTTTAGCAGAACCTACATTTGTCTGTTTCTCCCACATGTTCAATGTACTTTGTAAAGCAACGTGTATGTAGCCCACTGTCTTGGACTGCCAATATTAACCTTTCATCTCTTTATTTGAATTCGCTTCTCCTTAACCATTCCTGCATTTGATCCTGATCAACATGAGGTTCTTCAAGAAGTTTTCTATACTTGCAACTATATTTATGCATTTTCCACATTTCTTGCCTTCTCATCTGGTCCTTCACCTTATATTCTTTCTTTTGTTTTTTGGCACATTCAGTTGCTGCCTGATTTTTATCTACTTCTGGTTTGATTTCCATTCCTGCTTAACACTGATATGCTTCTGCTAGATTAAGTAGAGAAGTCATCTTAGATTTATTCTCCTCATGTTTCAAACCTTACACTAAGTTTGGGTCTTGTGAGATCAGCAGGTATGTGTGCAGTCCCATGATTGCAGATCTATACATGTAATCAATTTCAAGGAGGCCCATACTTGCTTTGGAACGGGGAATATATAATCTTGGTATGCGGTGAGTTTTAGAAATCATTTGGTGAGCATGAAGCATCCTTCTTGCTTTTCTGTCTAATCTATCCAACACATTTTGGGGCCAGTCAGTCACTCCAAAACTGTAAGTTAGGACAGGAAGAATAAATCGGTTTATAGCTTGAAGTTTGTTCCTAGATGTCAACGCTGTTTTCAGGATTAAGTCTTCTAAAGTATTTCTTACTAAGTTTTATTCGCATTTGTTCATGTTTTATTGTTGATCCTTCATCAATTTCCAAATATTTATACACTACCTATTGCTCAAGTTCTTTTAGATCACATTATTGTCCCAGACTGATGTTTTCTTAGTGCTGCAATTTTCCTGCTTTAAAGGTTTCTTTTGCACATTTATCAAGACCAAATGACATTGTTATATCATCTGAAAAAGTTTTGACAACTTGCAGTTGTGCTTTCAGCTCCTCATCTGATGAGCTATACAGTCTAAAATCATCGACAAAGAAAAGATGAGATGTCTTTACACTGTTGTTTTCTAGGAGCCAAATTATAGCCATGGCCTAAGCTGTTAAGTAGACAGCTTAATGGGTTAAGGGCAAGACAGAATAGCAGCGGTGACAGAGAGTAACCCTGGAATATCTCGCTTTGAATTTTTATCCCTGGAATAATAATTTGTCCTTTATCAAGGCTTAATTGCAAAGTGGTCTGCCACTTTTTCATGGTCACTGTAATGTAGTGTAAGGTGTATCTTATATATTTTTAGGCACTCTTTTATCCACGAACGTGGGATACTATCAAATACTTTTTTGTAGTCAATGCATGCCATACTTAGATTCTTCCCCTTTTTACAGTTTTATACAATGACTTTATTAAACAACAGTGATCCTTTGTTCCACACAACTTTCTTGTATTGCCCTTTTGTTCTACTTCCATAATTGAGTTTTCTTCCAAATGACTATAAGCTCTGTCTGCATCAGTTGCAGCGTATAATTTATACGTCGTTGGAAGGCAAGTTATTGGTCTATAATTTTTAGGGCAGCTTGCAGGTTCACTCTTAAGTAGGAACATTGTTTTTCCTGTTGTTAGCCAGGTTGGTGTCTGTTTGGGATGCGCATATAAATAGTTCTTACTCATGGCTAAATCTTTGTGCAAAGATGTTAATAGTTTCAGACAGAAATTAGGTACTGCATCTGGGCCTGGTGTTTTCCAATTAGAGGCTTTTCTTAATTTTGTTTCAATCTCTCTGGCTGTTACTTCATCCCATTTCGTATCCTGTACCTTTAAACTTCTTATTCTTTCCTTTACTTCTTCTATCCCTTTATCATCTTTGTTATGTTCCACAGGATCTTCATAAATACTTCTCAAAAATGTATCTGTTTCTTCTTTTTTGACAGTTTTTCAATTCCTTTTATCTTGTTTCCCAATTCACTATAAAACTTTTTTGGGTCATCAATAAGTTGCTTATTTTTAACTTTTCCTTTATATTTATCTGTGTATCTTCAAAGTTTTTCCACCTGTCCTGAAATTTTAGTTTGCTATTTGCAATAGTGCATGATAGATCCTGATCTGTTCTAATACTGTGCATTGCTTTTATCACATCTAGCTTTCTGAGTATTTTTGTTGATGTGTTCCCTCTTCTATACTCCTGTAACAGTGACACTTCTTATCTTAATTGCTTTATAGTTTTCTCTATTCGATACTTCCATTATGATATTCGATTTCTTCCCTTCCTTTCCCTCACTACCCTGTGTTCTTGTGGTAGAACTTTATTGGTTATTAATTTAGCTGCACAGTAATATATCCTGTTTAATTCTGCTATATCGCATGGATCTCTATGGATATTCCTAATTACTGTGTTCATTTGTTTTATCAGACTTCTGACTTTTTGGGTTTTATTAACCTTCTGCAGTCTATTTTTTTCATTGATGTTAATATGTTTATCTATCTCTATTAAATCAAGCAACTCTTCTCTTAGCTCATTTTCTTCTAAACTGAGGGCACATTTTTTGTTTTCCATTTCCTGCGGGCATTCTATAGAAAGTTCTATAGCATCATCTTGTGGCACGTTCTCGTCAATTTCAGCCTGTGCCATCCATTAGCTCAGTCATATGGGAGCTCACGGGCCTGTCACTCCTCAACACTGACTGCATCAGAGTTTCCACAGTTTCCTGTTCCTTTCCTTTGCTGTCTAGCTTCAAGTGAATGTTTATACCACTTTCCTGTGGAAAGCTCCAAAATATCTTGATATGGCATCTGACCAATTGCTTCCTGTTCTACTGGTTTCCCCTTAATTTGGATATCCATTGCTCTATCTTGTTGTGGTGCTTTCTGGATTAGATTTTCTACACCAAATCCTTCACTTTGCAGGTACTCCATAACCTCAGTTTCTATTTCTTTAACTTCTCCATTACTGATCTCCTTTTCTGCTTTCTCTCTTTGTCTTCTTATTTTTTGTATTGTAAAGTTTTCCATGTCTGCTTTCCTTTGTCTGTATTTCTCTTCAAATATCTTTGGTGTTGCACTTTTTGTATTGATTAGTTTTGCTTTCTCCTTTGCATAGATATTACACCATATTAAATCTCTTTTTCTTTCCCACATCCATATTTCTTCTTCAGATGTCTCCTGATCTTACTGTTTCTCCTTACTTTGGGGACTCGTTCCATCATGCTGTGATGTAACCTGTGTTAGTCCTTGTAGACCAAATCCTTCACTTCACAGACGTTCCACAATTTCAACTTCTATTTTTTAACTGCTACTTTACTAATCTTCTTTTCAACATTCCCTCTTTGTGATATTATTTTTATTGTGAAATTTTCGATATCTGGATACATTTGCTTGTATTTCTCTTTGAATATCTTTGGGGCTGCTTTCTTTGTATTGATTAACTTGGCTTTCTCCTTTGCATAAATGTTGCACCATATCAAATCTCTCTTTTTTTCCCATGTCCATATTTCTTTTTCATACATCTCAAAAATATCTAGGTTTTTGCTGTTTATATTTTCACATTTCCTCAGATGCTTCTTTTTCCAAACAGATCAAAGTTTCTTGGTCTATATACTGTTTTTCACAAATCTGTTGTATTAATGAACACAACTTTTTATTTGAAGCTTCTGACATTTTTTCTTTTTGAAGTATTTTTCTTTATTCTAATTTCTCTCTTAATCTTTTTGTATATCTTGTGTCTGGAAATTCTGGGCTTTTTGCATAATAGTATCAATACATCATTACTTTCTTACCCTCAATAGCCACTCTATCATCTTTATGGCTCTTCTTTGGCCTATCAATTTTTGTGATCTGCTGCTTCCTTCTACAACGGGGGGGGGGGGGGCATCCTTCCCCTGGGCCTGCCTTAGCCCTATTGTAGGAATGTTTACATATTTTGAAGATTCTACACTGTCAATATTTCCAGTCCTGGCACCAGTGTGCCTACCAGGATTAGGCACTTTTTTATCCTAGGTCTTATGCACCCAGCTGTCTTTTTTAATTTTTGACCTATTTCTATCCATGGTATATACTGTATAAATACAGTCTATATATCATTGTCATCTTGGTGAGATTTTGTGTAAAACAGGGTCCACTTCATGTAGGTACTCACCAAGGCTTGAGGATTAATTCAAATTCAGCAGTACTACTCTCCTTTGCTTACTGACTTATCATTTCTCCATTTGTACAGAGTAAGGGTTCCCTCTTATGCCTGTCCCCCATTGTGGCCTTTGTGGTTGTATACAAAGGGGCAGGAGGCCAGCATATCAGCCTGCCTTCGCAGCTCAGCTAGGTCCACCATACTTTTCCTTATTGGACAACACCCTCACAATGTGATGTTCCCAGCCTCCACTAGGGATCACTGAGAGGAGTACCCACCACTCACACCCTTGGGGTGAGCACACCCATCCCTACCTTGCTATTCCATCAGTTGCCTGAGCTGCTAATCAAACCCATATTGGCTAGGCTATAGCCAGGGCTTTATGCCTCTATGCCAGTGCAGCAGCTTTAGGATAAGAAGTTAGTGAGGACTATTGCTATTTTAAATTTTGTTGTTGTTTTTATAAGGGATAAAGAATTGGTTAAGGTACAGTAAAGTGATACTTTTAGCAAGTTAAAGATTTATAGTTCATATTGTTAGGGTAGTTTAAGTTGTTGGGTTAATTAATGTTTACGTGATAGTATTTGAATGTTGTTATTATTTAGAGATCAGTTCAATGGCTTATAATTTCTAAAAATTAACAAACCATGATGCACAGCCAATTTAAGGTCTGGTAATTTTTTACATGGTCTAAGTGTATTATTAATTAAATAGCATTAATAAAGGTTAATTTAGAATTAGGTACTCTGTGTGTGTGAGAGAGAGAGAGGCTTAACTAATGGGACCAATGGAGGCATATTCAACAATATGGATAATTGTATATAATGGATCTAGTTGTTTACTTTATTTGACTTATAAAGTTCAAGATGTACTAAATGAATAACGTTTATTTTATAATATTTAAAATAAAGTTTACTGTATAATATTTACAATATTTGTAAGTATTTGTTATTTAAGGATGAGTTTCACTGCTGGTGATAAATAGAGCAACTCCATAAATATGAGTAATACAGAGCTTTACTGCAAGTCTTTTGTTATGTGGTCTTTAATATTATTTAATTATCAACTTGTTATGAGGAATACAGAGTTTTACAAGGCTTCATTATATGTTCTTTTAAAATTATTTATTGAGGCAGATGTATAAGAAGAAATGGTATGTATCAGAAGGGTTTGGTAGGTATATATGTAACGCAGTAGGAGGAATAATGGATATGGGGGTCTGAGAGGAGGAAAGCAGTCACACACGAGGAGCAGCATAAATTAAACAGCTTGTGCATGTGCAGAAAGGGTTACTAGAAGCAGCAGCAAAGCAAAACAAGAACACTGATGTCTGTACTAACTGAAATATAAGGAAACTAATAGTTTTCAGCAAAGAATAAAGTTTATGCAGTAAAAATGCTTCTAGATGATTCAGCCACTGCATGAACATTCTTTAAACATAACCAGATACCTGCCCACATTATGTATCGGTAAAATTGTACCCAGAAAGAGTTTCTAGGCATAAAATGGTACTGCTGAGCTATACACCAGAATGAGTTAATCAAATTAAAAAATACTTCCTAGGAAACAGAAATGCAGGAAATACAGAGAATTATGTGAGTTAGGAGGAGGTAACTGTGACAGTAATTATTTGCATAGCAGTTAAATAAAAACACAACTGGTTGTATGAGGAAAACTAGAAGGTAAAGGAAGACACAGGGGCAGTGCAAGCAAACACTGTGAATGTTTACAAGATAGTACAATACAATGGAACATGTGCAACAAAGTTCTGGCAATAGAAGGAGTGGAGTGCCATCTAAATATCTATGTATGTCAAGACTGGGAGGGAAATGTACTGAGGAAAGATTAGTCATTACAGTAGAAGAGATACTAGATGTTCGTCGTGTTTCACAGTTGCAGTCATTACACTTGGGTTATCCTGCTGGCAGGCTACCCGTAGTCAGCCTGAATTCCAAAGTCGTGGTCCGGCGTCGGTTGCTATCGCCTCTTCCCTGACGTCAGTGCGCCAGGGGTATAAAAGATGCAGCTGATGCCATTTTCTTCAGTCTTTCTTGCCGCACGGTGCCCGAAGCAAAGGCAGTTCGCAAGTACCGGTCGGACGACTCCTGAGATTTTCAAAGACGAATTTCAGATCCGAAGTCTTCATTAAAGCTAAGTACCCCGTTGGGGAAACTTCTTTCTTGCTCCAGACCGATGTCAGAAAAAGTTAACAATTGTATTTCTTGTGGGAAGCAAATACCTCATAAGGACTTTCATTCTTACTGTATTCCTTGCCTAGGCCCTGATCACAACGTTTCTAGCTGTCGGTTTTGCTCTAGATTTAACCAACGCACTATTAAGTGTCAGTACAATTTTGCCTTTCATTACTTTGGCCGAAGATTCAATTATATAATGCCGTCGGAACAGCCGACGTCCGGAGTTTACAAAAAGCGCAAGGAAAAAGAAAAGGACAGGCATCCGAGGTCCAAAACCGATGATGAGGCTACTGCTAAGCCAGTCACCGTTTCGCCGGTTCTCAGTGAGGCGCTTTCGCAGCCCCTGACGCCCGCTGCCTCAGAGCCACAGGCCATTGCCGACTCCCACGTGGAGCCAACTAGGCCTCTGGATACTCAAGGTATTGGACACTTGGAAACTATCCCCTCAGATGGGCCCAGAGCCGCTGAGCAGGCATCGGCTTCTGAGGGTGTTTTCCAAGCACTTATTCTTTGGCAGCCCCCTTTTGGGGAAAACTAGCACTTTTTTCTCAGAATTGGCACAGGATCACCCAGGACAAATGGGTCTTGAATATAGTGTCCCAGGGCTACAGGTTCCACTTTCACACCCTGCCAAGGGCAAAAGGTATGCCAGACCTGCCACACAATCAATGGGCAGAGGCGCAAAAACAAGTTTCATCCCTCATGGACATGAGGGCCATTCAGCAAGTACCACAGCAAGAGCAGGGACAAGGATTTTACTCAAGACTTTTCTTGGTACCCAGAAAGGACAAAGCCTGGAGACCAATACTGGACCTGTCTATTCTAAATACTTTTCTGGACATTCCAAAATTCAAAATGTTGACTCTGCAGCAGCTTCTGCCCATGCTGGGCAAGAAGGCTTGGCTTGTAACTTTGGACCTAAAAGAGGCATACCTGCATGTACCAATCAAACAATCATGCAGAAGATACCTCAGATTCATAGCTGGCTCATTGCACTACCAATTCTCTGCACTGCCCTTTGGCTTATCTACTGTACCCAGGGTCTTCACAAAATGCCTGGCACCAGTGATTGCTTCTTGCAGACAAAGAGGAATTCAAATATATCCTTATTTGGACAACTGCCTTATTCAAGCAGAGAACAAGGACATTTTACTAAAACATCTGGCGTTTGTAAAAAGATTATTAATTTGCCTAGGGTACACAGTAAACGAAAAGAAATCAAAACTAGTACCCTCTCAAGAGATAATATTCCTAGGTGCAAGCTTAAATACAATTGCCCAGATGGCTTATCTCACGCCAGACAAACAAAGGCAACTGACTTCTTACTTCAAAATGTTGGCAACAAAGACCCAGTTATCTGCAAGAAAAATTCTGCAGGCTTTGGGATTCATGGCATCCTGCATTCTACTAATTCCATATGCCAGACTGCATATGAGGAAACTACAATGGTATCTAAAAAGTGTTTGGACTCAACATTGCCACAGCCTGGAAACATTAATTACCATCCTTCCTTGCCTGCAACAGGAGTTTCAATGGTGGGCACAGGCCTGTCACCACAACAAGGGACAGCCATTCAACCAACCCACAGCCAGACAGTCAATAACAACAGATGCATCAGATTATGCCTGGGGAGCCCACATGGCAGGAAAATGTATTCAGGGCACATGGCCCACAAACCAAAGGCATCTTCATATCTATCAAAAAGAGATGCTAGCTGTTCAGAAGGCCCTGACAGCTTTTAAGGATCTACTTCATCCAGGACAATTACTGATAAAGACAGACAATACTACAGTCATGCGGTACATAAACAAGCAGGGAGGCACACATTCCTACCCCCTCTGTAGACAAGCCATGACTTCTTGGGACTCAGCATTGACTTACCAAGTACACCTGCAAGCACAATTCCTGCCAGAAAAGATAAATACTCTGGCAGACGAATTAAGCAGAAACCTCACAGATCCCCACGAGTGGAAACTGGATCCACAAGTCTTCAGCATGATAACAAAGGAATGGGGATGCCCAGATATAGATCTATTTGCCTCCCCCCACAACTGCCAACTACAGAGATTCTGCACAAGACTTATCACAAGCAAGCATGGAAAGTGGATGCTCTATCATTCAGCTGGGAAACCCTAACAGTTTATGGCTTTCCTCCTCTGCCTCTCCTCCCCAAGGTACTCCTAAAGGTCAGACAAGAGAAGCCAAAAATGATTCTGATTGCCCCAGACTGGCCCCGCCAGCACTGGTACCCAATCCTAAAGAGTTTGTCTCAAGGCCCAGCCTGAACATTACCTCTAATTCCTCACTTACTGTCCCAACAAAACAATCGGATCCTGCACAGCCAACTCAGGACCCTAAATCTGACGGCATGGCAGATAATGTAGCCATTCAGAATACACCTCTCTCTAAGGCAGTGATGGATGTTATTTTGGAGGCCAGGAGGCCCAGTACCAGAAAATATTATGCAGAAAAATGGAAGAGATTTTGCGGTTGGAGCCAGGCACTAGGAATTAACATGATGGTACCAAATATTCCTCAGATTTTGCAATATCTAACTGAGATGCTGGACAAAGGCCTATCCATTTCATCAATTAAAATCCATGCCTCTGCCATTTCAGCTCATTACAATACAGAACCACCTCTTTTTTCTCATGCATTGCTAAGGCAGTACCTCAGAGGGGCCAAAAATTTAAGACCCCCAAGGAGAGCACCAATACCTGCATGGGACCTCAACTATGTCTTGGAAAAACTCACACTGCCGCCATTTGAGCCATCCAATACAGCTGAGATAAAGTTTTTATCATGGAAAACAGCTCTGCTCCTAGCAATAACCTCTGCAAGATGAGTCTCAGAGTTACAGGCACTCATGGCTGTGGAACCTTTTATCATTTTTCATCCAGACAGGGTTTCTCTGAGGACGAACCCGACATTTATGCCTAAGGTAGTGTCCAGTGTGGCCCTTAACCAAACCATTCATTTGCCTACTTTTTATCCAAACCCACAGAATAAGGGTGAGAGACTCCTACATTCTTTGGACATACACAGGCAGCTACGCTTCTACTTGGACAGAACTAAGGCTTTCAGAAAGACTGAGCGGCTCTTAGTGGCATATGCTGCAGGATCACAAGGAAAAGCTATCTCTAAGCAGACTATTTCAAAATGGATAGGTCACTGCATTCGTTTCTGCTATGCACAACATGGCAAATCAGTGCCTAAGGGCATTAGGCCACATTCAACCAGAGCAGCAGCCACTTCAGCAGCCTTCCTCAGAGGAGTACCAACCAAAGACATTTTAGAGGCTGCAACTTGGAGTTCAGTGCACACTTTTACCAAGCACTACCACTTACCTCTCTACTCTAAATCCAGAGCAGGCTTTGCCACTGCAGTTCTGCAGGGCCTCATAGCCACTCCTAATTCTATTTAGGCCCAGCCAGCCAACCTTAGCTTTGGGATTCAACCCAAGTGTAATGACTGCAACAGTGAAACATGATGAACATAGTACAGTTGTGTACCTGCCATAAATGTAGATGTTCGAGTGTATTCACTATTGCAGTCCAGGTTACCCACCCACCATCCCCCTTTCTTTAATGGGACTTATCTGTACTTCTCTATTCTATGCAACCTATGTGGTGTATTTTTTTGTAGATGAAGGTAATGTTTTATTTTAGTGCATGCTTTTTTATTGGCATAATTTTTAGCCTACCCTTTTGGGGGCACCTGACATCTGGGGCAAGAAAAACTGAAGAAAATGGCGTCAGCTGCATCTTTTATACCCCTGGCACACTGACGTCAGGGAAGAGGCGACAGCAACCGACGCCGGACCAAGACTTTGGAATTCAGGCCAACTGCGGGTAGCCTGCCAGGAGGATAACCCAAGTGTAATGACTGCAACAGTGAATACACTCAAACATCTACATTTATGGTAGGTACACAACTGTACTTTTCTTGTTTGCTCCTACAAAAAAACACAGAAGGCAATGGAAGGTGCATCTACACAATTCAGCAAAACCTGCCTTAAGGACATTTCATAATTCTGTAGAAAAGCTGAAGATGAAAGTATGTAAACAGATGGAGAGTAATAAACATAGTAAATGCATAGAATAATCTTGGAAAATTATACCCATACAGACATGAAATATGGTACACAAGGCACTATGTATGCAAATCAGAATGCTAGAATTACAGGGGTGATGGGGAATAGAGTCTAATATCCCAATATAGCTACAGTCAACAAGACTGGAAAAAAGAGCAACAGAATAAAAAAAATTTGCATTAAAAATGAACAGTGTCACACTATTAATATGCAAACAGCACAGAAAATAAAACATACCAGCAGATGGCCTAAAAATAATACAAGACAAAAAGGGGTTGGTCAATAATGAATATTAATATAAGTGATTAAATATTAAACAGTAACATCTTGTCCTTCTGTTATTAAGCAGTAACATCTGGCCATTCGGCTTATCATTATGTAATTATTTATTTATTGTACATTTGTTTATTGGGATGGTCCGACTGGGACAGTGCCCATTTTCAGCAGAGGCCCAGGGAGAAAAGCTCCACCCTAAACTTACATACAAACTCATCACATCAAGTAATAGAAATTATAGACAAAGAAATGAGTGTTAACACATTTACAGGATAAAAATGTAAAAACAAAAATATATACATAGTATCAAATAGAACAAGACTTTAAACACTTGAATATAGACAAATACATGGTTGAACTTATATATGTGGAAGAACGTAACATTAGTTAGGAAATTAAGTAGGGAGAATCACTTAGGCAAAGTAGTGCATAGTTAGTAATATCATCATAAAAGAAAGTTAATGTGGGCAATAGCCATTCTTTATATATACGTGGTAAAGTTAGAGAGTTGTCACTTATTTTGAAGTGGTCTGTGCAACTTTGTTGGATAAGCTGTAAAGTTGCAAGCATTTCTGTGGGTAGGGTAGGCGACATGGTTATGAACTGTTAGAGTTGCTTACTTATTTATTGTTTGATAAATGGGTGAATTGCCTAATTCAACATGGACCTATTTCAACTGGAAACATTATGTTTATGTGCAGTGTTTTCAAATATACAAATTTTGCTTCGCAAAATGTAGTGACAGTGAATATCATTAAGTGCTTTTTGTGTTTTGTCACTTTTATGTTTGTGGTAAGGGCTTTGTTCCCCCCCCCCCCCCCCCGGGTTTGAGATACTAGCTGTGAGGCTGTTGACATGTTGGACATGCTTTACACTTTTTGAATGGGTGCAGTTCAGCTTGTTTGGCTACAGCAAAAAAAATGATCCAGACAGGGTGTGCAGTTATATGTGTATTTCTGTGTTTCTCAACAGTTGTGCAGTAGTGATGATAATGTACCAAAATCAGTGTGCATTGCATTCCACGCTGAGGTATTGGGCAACTTCCTCCTTGCAAAAATCACTCACTATTTTTGTGTAAACATCAGTGTTTGTGGTATATCACTGTTAAGTTTCTTAATACTGATGGCCCTGGTGTTTGTATACAAGATATTTATTCACAGACAGTTTCATTCACAACTGGAGCACAAGTGAAATATGAGAAATTGAAGTGGCAAGTTAGAAAGTACACAATGTTTATTATGCATGTTATTTATTTATTTATTTGTTTAATTTATACTTGTTAGTCCCACTAGGCTTGTGGTCTCCTATCAGGAGAGCTCCAAGCTGATATTTCTACTATTAGGGGAAATTTGGCTAGGGCATTGGGAACTTCAACTACTCTACTGATAGGTGCCATGGGATCTTTTACATCCACCTGAGCTACAACCAGCTCAAGCAGATGGGACCTCAGTTTAATGTCTCATCCAGAAATGATCATTACAGTTGACAATACAAATTTACTTTATAACTTTTCCCCTTTTACAGGAAATATGGTCTCTCGTGAACAGTTTCATTTGATCCAACAACCTGTGCCTCCCAGGATGCTAGGATTACAGGTGTACGCCACACGCCCGGCAAAAAAAAAAGTACAACATAGGTTAGTACTACGCTAACTGCCCTTGTGGACCATTTTAACCAATTATCCCATGTGAGTATAAAACCTTGCACCTTGTGTCTGCAAGGTAAATACCTTAACCATTATGCCAGCCTCCCACACAAGACATGATAACAGGAAGTGTGACAGACATATTACTGTGATCACCATGGAAGACATTATAGTGAAGAAAGGCACAGTTAATTTGTTCATTGTCAAGTACAAAGGCAATATAAAATAGTCATTTCAACAGCTAAATGAATAACACAGAGCTTTACAAGAAGGGCCTAGTTTGGTTATCTCTAAATTGCAATTTTGCAGTTGCCATTTAGGAAAAGTGAGAAAATGATATGTGAATCCTTTGTGACCAGAAGTCTGAAGTTTTAAATACAGTATCCCTTTATAATAGTCTGTCCTTACTATATGGTAGTACATTAACATAACAGCTAGCTTTACTGCCTCACTGTGTCTAGTTCAGTTCTCATTTTGTGTGCCTCCCATGTGGAACATACACAACATTTCTGTGTTCCACCTGTTTCTTTGGGGATGGGGTCTTGTGTGAGTCAGTGTGTGTGTGTGTGTGTGTGTGTGTGTGTGTGTGTGTGTGTGTGTGTGTGTGTGTGAGAGTGAGAGAGAGAGAGAGATTGAGTGAGTGAGTGTGTGTGTGTGTGTGTGTGTGTGTGTGTGTGTGTGTGTGTGTGTGTGTGTGTGTGTGTGTGTGTGTGTGTGAGTGTGTGTGAGTGAGTGTGAGTGAGTGTGAGTGAGAGTGAGTGAGTGAGTGAGTGAGTGAGTGAGTGAGTGAGTGAGTGAGTGAGTGAGTGTCTGTGTGTGTGTGTGTGTGTGTGTGTGTGTGTGTGTGTGTGTGTGTGTTGTGATGGACTGTAACACTCTCCAGGATTACTTTCTTTGCTTTGTGCATCAATGAACACTGAGATAGGGTCTGATTGTCATGACAACTTAAGTAGATAATCAGATAATAAATGAATGAATTAATATATTCTGGAACACCTGTATATGGTTTCTTATTAGAAGTAGATATATTGTTTATACTTACTTTTAGGTTAACAATTACTCTTAGCTGCTCCTCTGAGAAATACTGAATTTACAAACTACATAAAATTATCACAGTTCCAGAATTGCATTTTAATTTAACCAGCAAATTTCTATATATATGACTGGCTACTTCCATGACTGACCTAGGAACCTTGGCCATGTCAATCTGTTTGCTCACATACAGCATATAGATGAAGGGTGCAAAGTGCAAACTTTGGTTTGTGAGTCATACAGACCCCATTACCACACCAGCTGAGCTCTACTACCATTTATTCATGTAACTGCTTAACATGATCAGCATAAGTAACAACAGATTTGATCAGAATATCTACAGAAAGTGGCAGATGCCATTGCATACCCTATTTCTATTATTATAAACCAAACCTTGTCTGAAGCCACCATCCCCTCTATCTGGAAGGTTTCCCACATTATTCCTCTCCATAAAGGAGGGAACTCTTTAGACCTCTCAAACTACAGACCAATAGCCATACTATCACCACTGGCCAAAATAATGGAAAAATGTGTCCATAACCAATTAATGCACCATCTCGCCCAGAATAAACTACTGGCCAACTCTCAGCATGGCTTTAGGCCACACCACAACGCCACATCAGCCCTCCTGTCCTTCTCTAACTCCATTAACCTCAACCGAAACAATAACAAACTTACCTCAGCTCTCTTTCTAGATCTCTCTAAGGCCTTTGATATGGTCCGCCACCAAGTACTTATCCATACCTTGAAGAAACTGTCACTAAATAACTGTGCGATTAAATGGTTCCAATCTTATCTGTCTGACAGACAACAAGCAGTATTATGGCAGAATACACTATCCACTCATCTACCCATCACACTAGGAGTCCCCAAAGGCTCCATACTAGGGCCACTTCTCTTCTCAATCTTTATCAATTACCTACCCACAATCACTCCCAAGGCCATCTGCATCCAATATGTGGATGACTCCACTTTAATCTGTGCAGCCTCCTCCTCAACTGAGCTGATAATGCTAACCCAGAATACTTTCAATGATGTTGAAAAATGGATTGCAAACCGTCAGCTTATTTTAAACCCCAACAAAACTAAGCTGCTATTTTTTTTCCCCCATCTGTAAGTCCTCTTTACCATTCTTTACCATAAGATCCAATAATGGCACACTTATCCCCAGATGTTCACACCAAACTCCTAGGAGTCACAGTCGACAATACCCTAAAATATGATACCCATGTCAATCAAGCCATCAAAACCATCAACAAAAAACTGGGCTCCCTCTATAGGATCAAACCTTTCCTCACTCCATTTGCAAGAACTTCTATCGCTCGCTCCCACTTACTGTCTACCCTTCTGTATGCCTCCCCCTTTTCACTAACTTGAATAAAACCACTGTTAGCAAACTTGCAAGCTGTTGCAACCATATTGCTAGATTTGCTACAGGTACAACCTTTAGAACCCACCACTGTATCAACTTAACTCAACTAGGTTGGCTTGAATGGACTAGTCTTCTCCAATACAACCAACTTATAATAGCCCACAAAGTTCTAAACCATCCCGATAAGACACCAGCACTAAACAAGATCATTAATCCCTATGGCAACCCGAGGTCACTGCGCTCTGCTGACAAAATTTTGGTTCAAACAACCAAAAGCATAAATGTGGCTGGTGACTCTCTATTTGCCAACTTTGTAGGCAAAACTTGGAACTCTCTACCTGCTGAACTTACTCTCCAGCCTCTCTAACCCAGTTCAAAAAAAGCCTCAAACTACACTTTCAAATGCACTGGCAATGTCCCTGTTCAAAACCTAACACCCACCCCTTGGTATTGGATATCTTGCCTAATTAAATCTGTCATTTGACTCTAAAATGTATATGACTTTGCTTTGTGGCATATCTAGAGCTCGTTATGGGATAAAGTCCTTATCTATGTAAACCCTGTGTGAAACTCTCAGTTGCCTACCATGTTCTATAAATGTTTGTAACCTTACTGACGACTGTAAACTATGTTAATTTGTACATCTTACTAATGTAAAGTAATCTACTAACTTGGAGCTTTTCTCTCTAGGCCTCTGCTGAAAATGGACATATATCCAGTCGGACCATCCCGGTAAACAAATGTAAAATAAAATAAATAAATAAATCTGCTGCACTACCATGATTCGGAATTAACAGATGGAATCATCTGCTCTACTACCATGATTCTGAATTAACAACAGATGGAATCATTTGGTGCACTACCAGGATTCTGAATTAACAACGGATGGAATTATCTGCTGCACTTCCAGGATTCTGAATTAACAACAGATGGAATCATCTGCTGCACTACCAGGATTCTGAATTAACAACGGATGGAATCATGTACTGCACTTCCAGGATTCTGAATTAACAACAGATGGAATCATCTGCTGCACTACCAGGATTCTGAATTAACAACGGATGGAATCATCTGCTGCACTGCCAGGATTCTGAATTAACAATGGATGGAATCATCTGCTGCACTACCAGGATTCTGAATTAACAACGGATGGAATCATCTGCTGCACTGCCAGGATTCTGAATTAACAACGGATGGAATCATCTGCTGCACTACCATGATTCTGAATTAACAACGGATGGAATTATCTGCTGCACTACCAGGATTCTGAATTAACAACGGATGGAATCATCTGCTGCACTGCCAGGATTCTGAATTAACAATGGATGGAATCATTTGGTGCACTACCATGATTCTGAATTAACAACGGATGGAATTATCTGCTGCACTACCAGGATTCTGAATTAACAACGGATGGAATCATCTGCTGCACTACCAGGATTCTGAATTAACAACGGATGGAATTATCTGCTGCACTACCAGGATTCTGAATTAACAACGGATGGAATCATCTGCTGCACTGCCAGGATTCTGAATTAACAATGGATGGAATCATTTGGTGCACTACCATGATTCTGAATTAACAACGGATGGAATTATCTGCTGCACTACCAGGATTCTGAATTAACAACGGATGGAATCATCTGCTGCACTGCCAGGATTCTGAATTAACAATGGATGGAATCATCTGCTGCACTACCAGGATTCTGAATTAACAACGGATGGAATCATCTGCTGCACTGCCAGGATTCTGAATTAACAACGGATGGAATCATCTGCTGCACTGCCAGGATTCTGAATTAACAATGGATGGAATCATTTGGTGCACTACCATGATTCTGAATTAACAACGGATGGAATTATCTGCTGCACTACCAGGATTCTGAATTAACAATGGATGGAATCATCTGCTGCACTGCCAGGATTCTGAATTAACAACGGATGGAATTATCTGTTGCACTACCAGGATTCTGAATTAACAACGGATGGAATCATCTGCTGCACTACCAGGATTCTGAATTAACAATGGATGGAATCATCTGCTGCACTGCCAGGATTCTGAATTAACAATGGATGGAATCATCTGCTGCACTACCAGGATTCTGAATTAACAACGGATGGAATCATCTGCTGCACTGCCAGGATTCTGAATTAACAATGGATGGAATCATCTGCTGCACTACCAGGATTCTGAATTAACAACGGATGGAATTATCTGCTGCACTACCAGGATTCTGAATTAACAACGGATGGAATCATCTGCTGCACTACCAGGATTCTGAATTAACAACGGATGGAATCATCTGCTGCACTACCAGGATTCTGAATTAACAACGGATGGAATCATCTGCTGCACTGCCAGGATTCTGAATTAACAATGGATGGAATCATCTGCTGCACTACCAGGATTCTGAATTAACAACGGATGGAATTATCTGCTGCACTACCAGGATTCTGAATTAACAACGGATGGAATCATTTGGTGCACTACCATGATTCTGAATTAACAACAGATGGAATCATTTGGTGCACTGCCAGGATTCTGAATTAACAATGGATGGAATCATCTGCTGCACTACCAGGATTCTGAATTAACAACGGATGGAATCATCTGCTGCACTACCAGGATTCTGAATTAACAACGGATGGAATCATCTGCTGCACTACCAGGATTCTGAATTAACAACGGATGGAATCATCTGCTGCACTACCAGGATTCTGAATTAACAACGGATGGAATCATCTGCTGCACTACCAGGATTCTGAATTAACAACGGATGGAATCATCTGCTGCACTGCCAGGATTCTGAATTAACAATGGATGGAATCATCTGCTGCACTACCAGGATTCTGAATTAACAACGGATGGAATTATCTGCTGCACTACCAGGATTCTGAATTAACAACGGATGGAATCATCTGCTGCACTGCCAGGATTCTGAATTAACAATGGATGGAATCATTTGGTGCACTACCATGATTCTGAATTAACAACGGATGGAATTATCTGCTGCACTACCAGGATTCTGAATTAACAACGGATGGAATCATCTGCTGCACTGCCAGGATTCTGAATTAACAATGGATGGAATCATCTGCTGCACTACCAGGATTCTGAATTAACAACGGATGGAATCATCTGCTGCACTGCCAGGATTCTGAATTAACAACGGATGGAATCATCTGCTGCACTGCCAGGATTCTGAATTAACAATGGATGGAATCATTTGGTGCACTACCATGATTCTGAATTAACAACGGATGGAATTATCTGCTGCACTACCAGGATTCTGAATTAACAACGGATGGAATCATCTGCTGCACTGCCAGGATTCTGAATTAACAACGGATGGAATTATCTGCTGCACTACCAGGATTCTGAATTAACAACGGATGGAATCATCTGCTGCACTACCAGGATTCTGAATTAACAATGGATGGAATCATCTGCTGCACTGCCAGGATTCTGAATTAACAATGGATGGAATCATCTGCTGCACTACCAGGATTCTGAATTAACAACGGATGGAATCATCTGCTGCACTGCCAGGATTCTGAATTAACAATGGATGGAATCATCTGCTGCACTACCAGGATTCTGAATTAACAACGGATGGAATTATCTGCTGCACTACCAGGATTCTGAATTAACAACGGATGGAATCATCTGCTGCACTACCAGGATTCTGAATTAACAACGGATGGAATCATCTGCTGCACTACCAGGATTCTGAATTAACAACGGATGGAATCATCTGCTGCACTGCCAGGATTCTGAATTAACAATGGATGGAATCATCTGCTGCACTACCAGGATTCTGAATTAACAACGGATGGAATTATCTGCTGCACTACCAGGATTCTGAATTAACAACGGATGGAATCATTTGGTGCACTACCATGATTCTGAATTAACAACAGATGGAATCATTTGGTGCACTGCCAGGATTCTGAATTAACAATGGATGGAATCATCTGCTGCACTACCAGGATTCTGAATTAACAACGGATGGAATCATCTGCTGCACTACCAGGATTCTGAATTAACAACGGATGGAATCATCTGCTGCACTACCAGGATTCTGAATTAACGGATGGAATCATCTGCTGCACTACCAGGATTCTGAATTAACAACGGATGGAATCATCTGCTGCACTACCAGGATTCTGAATTAACAACGGATGGAATCATCTGCTGCACTGCCAGGATTCTGAATTAACAATGGATGGAATCATCTGCTGCACTACCAGGATTCTGAATTAACAACGGATGGAATTATCTGCTGCACTACCAGGATTCTGAATTAACAACGGATGGAATCATCTGCTGCACTACCAGGATTCTGAATTAACAACGGATGGAATCATCTGCTGCACTACCATGATTCTGAATTAACAACGGATGGAATTATCTGCTGCACTACCAGGATTCTGAATTAACAACGGATGGAATCATCTGCTGCACTGCCAGGATTCTGAATTAACAACGGATGGAATCATTTAGTGCACTGCCAGGATTCTGAATTAACAACGGATGGAATTATCTGCTGCACTACCAGGATTCTGAATTAACAACGGATGGAATCATCTGCTGCACTACCATGATTCTGAATTAACAACGGATGGAATTATCTGCTGCACTACCAGGATTCTGAATTAACAACGGATGGAATTATCTGCTGCACTACCAGGATTCTGAATTAACAACGGATGGAATCATTTGGTGCACTACCATGATTCTGAATTAACAACGGATGGAATTATCTGCTGCACTACCAGGATTCTGAATTAACAACGGATGGAATCATCTGCTGCACTGCCAGGATTCTGAATTAACAACGGATGGAATCATCTGCTGCACTACCAGGATTCTGAATTAACAACGGATGGAATCATCTGCTTCACTACCAGGATTCTGTTTGCACTGACTGCAGCTTCTATCAATATTGAGTTGCAGTGGCAGCTTTCGCCGAGTTTCCTAAGTGCTCCTGACATCAGAAGTGCTCCTGAAGTTTCACACTGTGACAGCACATTAACAAGTATTATGGGTAGCCATCAAACAAAGAGAACACAACACGGAGACCAGTATTAGCTAAGGAAACAATGTTCTTTCATACACCAGAAGTTGCCTAGTGAGTCAAATGATATAGCTGTAAACCCTACCCCCTGAGCTGATGCTCATGAATCACTCAAAATACAGAAAAGGTCGTCACCTCATAAACCGAGATTCACAAGTTTTGTCCTGTATTTTGTAGCACCACACTGCTGCATTTTTTTTCTGATGATGACATTATAATATTGTTTATATTCCTTATCTTTTTTATTCTTTCTTCTTTTGAATAAGCCATTATAGTGACTGAAAAAGAACATTTGTGTAACTATCTTCATTAATAAATAAATATATGGTTAGTGGTTTGTTTAAAAATATTTAAAAAATGAAATGCATCCTGATGTGCTGTTTTCAGATTAGATTTTCAGTACGTATGTGTACAAACAAAGCCTTTTTTTGCTTTTCTGCTTTTAAACTACCTGATAACTATTATACCAATTTAGATGTAACAAAAAAACACATGAATTCAGAGAGAGTTAATTGGTTGAGTATGAGTATTGACCTTTCTATTTCGGTGTGCATGCTTATTTCTCTTAATATTCATTTTGCTTCATGTCACTGACTTATTCAGGTTAAAGAAAAAAGTCTGGAGCTTTTATACATTTGGGCAGTGTATTTATACTGAATTTAAATATCATGCAGTTCTGATGACACACATTATTAAAACATTTCTGAGGGCATTTCAACAAGGTATGCGTTACTGTGTAAATAATGCCCACCCAAGGGTGTTATAAAGCCTGGAATGGATTTATTTACATAGTAACACACACCCTGGAGGCCATTATTGTGCTTAGAGAATGAGCTGTCTGTAAAACTGTGTTTTACTTACTTTTTTTTTTTACTGTTATTTTTTAATATATTTTTGATGTAAAATAGTTCTTTCACCTAATGTTTCAAACTTGCTGTAGCGTATGTAAATGTTGTTGGAGTAAGCATTTTACATCCAAAATACAATATCCACATATAAATATAAATATCCAGTTATTTACTTTAATTTTTGGTTCCTTGCTCCTAAAATGATTGGTTTGTTGTGAGTTATTGGGGATTGAAGTCACTAAATAATGACATATATGTGAGTTTCTGACTTTATTTCCTTCAGAAAATGCATGCTAACACAATTCCTGTCATTTAAACAACTTTAATATTTTTTAAGATCAGTGATTAAAATCTGTTCCTATTTTTGAGCTTTTGTTCCCCTTTATTTTAGGCTTTATCCAGCTATCTTGAGCTAAGAGGTTGAGAGGTATGCAAACCTCTTTACTGCTTCTGCTGCAATTGGTCAATCTCACTCACACTTGCACTTCAGAAAATGCATGCTGGCACAAATCTTATTATTCCTCCATCTTTGTGATTTTATAACAGCAATATTTAAAATAAGTTCCCATTCTGAGTCTTTGTTCCCCCTTTATTTTAGGCTTTATGCAAATATCTTGGGCTAATAGGTCAAGAGGTATACAAACTTCTTAACTGTTGCTGCCAGTGCCACCCACACACACACACACACACACACACACACACACACACACTATCAGTTTCATTTACTTTTTGACACTAAACAGCAAAGGCACTGCTTAGTGGGCATAAAATAATAGCTCGATCGATCTCTCTCTCTGTCTCTCTCATACATGCATACACTCTCACTGGCAGACATAAACACATACATATACTTCTTTGTTTTTTTCTTTTGTTTTATTTTACATTCGCTAAATAGGATTGTAACCTTTTCAAATGCTGAAAGAGCAATTTTTTGTAGAAATTAGAGATTTTGCAGGACAAAACATACCCATGGCCGATGCAAAGTACAAAACTTCAAGTTTTTGCCCAAATAACAGCTTATTCTTGTAGCATTTGACTTGCTTATGCTATTTCGTATATTTAGGTGTTTCAGATAGAAGAAAAACTGTTTTATGCAGTTATTAAAGAAAATTTAGGAAATATTTTTTGTCTAAAAAAATCTCAGGACATTTGCCATTTTTTAGGCCCCCCCCGCAGGACACAACTGCCCAAAGAGGGACAGGTAATAACCCAATTGCTAAACAGCAAATGTATTGCTTAGTGAGCATAAAATAATGGCGGCCGTTATTTCAGTTCTAGCTCCATGGCAGCTTGATATGCTGCTTTGAAGCAGCAGACTTGTTCTTTAGCGGGCATTACCTGTATATTAACACCCTGCTGGGGAACATTCGTTCTCCAATCAACATGGTCATCTACAGGTCACCCATTCTCTAAAGTACAGTATGAGTCCACAAGTTCACAAAAATTTAAACACTGGACGATGACACAATCTTCTTGAAGGCTGTTAGCCCTTAAACCGTTAATGCACATAGAATTCTGTGAATAGACAGAACAAGAGACACAGAAAATGCTGTAATAAGAGTCTTGTCTTGCTAGACCTGGGCAAGTGATGGAACTAACTGAAATGCCACCTTAAGACTGAAATGAATGACAGTGCTTACGATTGCAATTTTCTTTTTTTTTCCCCCTTAATTGCTGTTGCAGAAACACTGGAGAGTCTTACAGTTTATTGATACAGTTTTATCAACACAGGAATCATCTGTTTTGTTTTTCATTCCCTGTTTCATCAAAACCACTCCATTGTAAACAGGAAGTTCACAGAACAATGGGGGTAAGGAAGTTTTCCTTTAACACTACAGTTGCATGTTATGATCATTACTAGCATATTTAGAGATGAAGGCATATAGGAGTGCTGGATGGTTTGCCTCCTTGTAAAAATGTTGTTTTTGTGTTGTTATAGTGAATTTGATGGTTTCCCTAGTAATTTGGCTTTATTTCATGAGAATCAGAGCTGACAAAACTTTCGTTGTTGATTAGCCATCCAATCAAACATTGCTAGAATTCACTAAGCAGGGATTTGCTGCAAAATAGAATGCTTTCCATTTCACCTGAGAGAGTGTACAATCCTCTTCCATGGATGGAATATTTCCAGCTTAGTAAAAAGAAACCAGTCTTTAAATAGGTCAGATTTGATCATGACGCCCTGCATAATTATCAACCTATCCCAGTCCTTCTTTTTGACAATATGGTTCTAGAAAAAATGGTGAATTTACAAGTGGTATCTTTCTTGACAGATGATAATATCATTCCATTACAGTCTGTTTTTCGACACCCACAGTGGTACGGCAGTAGCGTTGTTGCCTCACAACAAGAGGTTCTCCCGTTCGATTCTCAGCTGGAGTGCGGGGAGTGCCTTCTGTGTGGAGTCTGCATGTCTTCCCTGCAGTTGGGTGGGTGTTCGAAAGACATGCGTAAATGGGCGTGCCTTTGTTGAAGGTTGAACGTCGAGCTGGCACCTCGGTGTTTGTGAAAGTCTACTGCCAATCATTAGCGGACCGGAGTTCCGCTGTGGCGACCCCTAACCGGGAAAAGCCAAAAGACAAACAACAACAACGTAGGTTCTGTAATGATCTGATTGTGGAGAGGAATCAATGTAGTCACTGTTTGTATGTGATCTCATTGGTATATGATACTCTAGAGCATTCTATCTTATTGTATTTATTAAGGCATTAAAGTACCATCCCTGCTGTAGTCTCAGATTGATTCGTCTTCTATCTGTCCATCTGAATGCTGGAAATAGTCTCTGGGGTTAACTCCTCAGCTCCTAACTTTCATTCCGAAGTCTGACAAAGACTAGAAGAACTAGACTTCTTAAAGCTATACACAAGTATTACATCTTTGCTTTCAAAAATTAAGGTTTTCCACTTTACTTTGTGGTAG
Source organism: Protopterus annectens (assembly GCF_019279795.1). Taxonomy (NCBI): domain Eukaryota; kingdom Metazoa; phylum Chordata; order Ceratodontiformes; family Protopteridae; genus Protopterus; species Protopterus annectens. The sequence continues at coordinate 202,173,052 of NC_056745.1, forward strand.
CACTATGCATATCAGTATAGATATCTGATAATAAATTATATTATATCACATTTCAGAAAAAAACTTCATTAATACTGATTTCACTTTTTTGAGTACAATAATATTTTAGAAATATTTGTTGTTTTCAGTTTCATTCTTTCATTTACAAAGCCAAAACACTTTTTGCTCATTTTTGCATCTCCAGCTGACCACCACCTGCTTGATGTTGCTAACTCCCCTTCCCAGGGCTGGTATTGCCTCAGCCATTAGCAGATTGGGAAGAGGAAGTAGAAACATAGAACAGAACTATCATTAACAGTGTCACATATGCTACCCTGCATGCCAGGAGCTTTTCTCATAAGCCCTATCCCCATACAAGGTTAAGTTGTGCTGTGAAGATGGTCAGGCAGTGAGGTGTAGCCTTTGATTATGTAACTGTCCTGGGCTCAAGGGCAGTCTTACTTCTTAAGCCATCCCACTTGTCTAGTCTAACAATCATTCAAACCCTGGCATCCATCAAGGCTTAACAAGTGATCTAATTACCCCCATGGTCCCTCCCACTCAAGATAAGCATTCATATCCTCCCTACCACTCTGTTAGTCACCTAAATCGCAAATTGATGTTGGGTCATCTGTACTAGAGTCAGTGCTTCACCCAGTGGCAATGTACCAAAGCCTAGACACTTTATTGGTATAAAACAACACATTTGTCAAATGCAGTTCAGTACATACTTTTCAGTTTTGGTAACATCTGAGTATCTTGCTGACTTTCTTAATAATCTTTAAAGTGGGAGAATTTGAGAGAGTCTGTGGTTTGCACTTTTGCTGCTAGAGTATCAAAAACTGCTACATATTAAACTCCTTTCAGACTGTCTTTCAGGATGTCCTGGATTCAGACGAAAATTTCATTACACATTCACTGGTGCTTCTGGAAATGTTTCTTGGGGCACCTATTTCAATCTTTCTCTGGACGCTTCTCAGCTTACCTCTTGGCTGGGTAAGAAGTAACTCTTGGATATTTTTGTTTTATTAATTTCTTCTCAGCAACATCCCTTTCTCAGTACACACAAGAAACACAATTTTCCCTAGGTATCAGCTGGAAAACTCTCCTTAGCTCCACTGCGTCTCTGTGCACAATGCAGTTGTACATTGCTGCCCTGCGAACAACTCAGTGTGCATTCTGAGGCATTGATGCAGCCTTCCACCCCTAGCCCTCCACAGAATAGCTGCTTTTGTTAGTCTTACAGCAAACCCAAGTCCATCTAGCCCATCCCCACTAGTTACTACAATATATACCTGCCATATTGGACAGACAGTTTCTCCAGCTAACCAGATTGACATGGGCACCCTGAGGCAATGTAGCAATTGCCTCATGTATACTAACAATCACTTGTTCCAAAAGTGAACAAATACAGTGTGTAGAGTTGTAACTATACCATGAAATTAGAATCAGTCCTCTCACACAACCATAAACAATACATCCAACAGGTTGTCAGCACACTCACCTCTCCTGTCACATAACATAAGGTCAAGACACATAAACCCCATACATGGAAGTATTCACAAAGAGCCTAACAAAGCTCAGAGACCTCCCAAGTGCAAACAACACACACATACTGGTACACAAACAGAATCTACCACTACACATAACAACACATATATCAATGTCTCAGCAATTAAACCCCTAAGACAAAACACCTCAAAACCAAATGTTCTGGTCATAGACAACTCATACAGATGCCCCCCTCACCAGGTTGAACAAGGAGAAGGTCACAGCCAGCTGCCTGTCAGGTGCCACGATTCATCAAAACAGAGACACCTTGAAGTCACTCAGCAGCAATTACCGTTATGACTCTATCATAGTACATGTTGGAGTGAATGACTTGAAATGTACCTCTCTGGACTACATGAAGAGAGACATGACTGAACACTAAGATTACGAGTCCCAGGAAGGTATGTCCCTAGCCCTAAGCAGCAGTCTACCTTCACCTAGGATGATGCTGCAATATAGACAAGAAAATGATTGATTCCAATAATTGGCTTAGCTTATGGTGTCACTCTAGGGGGACCCAGTATCTGTCAACCTGGGAAGACATTGTTGACAGTCCACACTGCTTTGCCAGAGATGGCCTTCACCTGTCTACTCAAAGCTTTCGAGTACTGGCAATGATGCTTGCCTCCCCATAGTGCCTTTTTTAGGCAATGTCTAAAAAATAAAACTTCTGATATAAAGAAATCCACTAAAGGCAACCTCAAGGTCATGCTGGTTAATGCACTCTCTGGAAGCACTCCTCACTTGGAAGATGATGTTGTCTGTGCAGTCACTGAGACTTGGCTCAAGACCACATTGAGCACCCCGGAGATACAAGGCTACAATGACTTTCACATGTTCAGACCCCAAAATGAGCATGAAAGAAAAAAGGGTGATGTGTATCCATCTTCATTAAATCCAAATACACCTCAAGACTGATAAAACAGTACGACTCTCTTGAGCTCCTCCTGGTCCAAATAACTACAGGTAAAATACCCTTCCACATCATTGCTAGCTAAATGTCCTCCACCATGAACCAGAAGAAGCACACAACCTATCTGGACTTACTCGCGTCACTCAGTATAGAGCCAAGCACCTTGGTCATGGGAGATTTCAACTATCCTTCCATTGATTGGGCAACTTACATTAGCGCAAACGCAATTGCTACAAGGTTCCTGGACTTTGTTAATTCAAATGCCCTGGAACAGTTGGTCCTACTCCCACAAGGGGCTCAAATGTCCTGGACCTAGTGCTCACCAACATGGAGGGGTCACTGCACTAACCCCCCCCCCCCCATGTGTTGCTGTCCCTGGTAAGATCAGACCATAAATCTCTCTGTTTGAAGTAGAGATCAAACCTGACACCCCACATGAGTAAAAAAACTGAAACATTTCTCCAAAGCAAACTATTGCCTACTAAGTGATGGAATACAAATTTTCAAAGCCCCTGCCAAACAAAGCCAACAATGACTCCTATGCAGAGGAATACACAAATGTTCTATATACGGCTGTACCTTACAGGAACAAACCAGGTTCTCCCAAAAAAACAAGCCACCCTGGTGGACTGTAAGTATAAATAAGTTATACAAATAAAGAAACCGATATCTAAGAACAGTAGGGAACTTACTCAACAGAGGAACAATACCCTTCACAGCTTGAACAAGCAAATCAGATAGCTTGTAAAGTCCTCTAAGGCTAGTTATGAGACTGAACTAGCATCCCTGGCTAACGACGATCATAAAGCATTCTTTAGCTACGTCCAAAAACTAAAATGGAATGCCCAGCTGTGTGCCGAACTTATATTGGACGGTACCACTCACACTGAACCTGAGGAAATTGCCAACCTGCTAGCCGACATATTTGGCATTAACTTCACCTCCCTGTCCCTACCAGTCATATCCCAAAGTATTCCTGACACCAGTCCTCTACCAAGTATTTCCAAAGAACAAGTCATACAAGAGCCTTCCAAGTCCAAAAACGTGACCTCTATGGGACCAGTTAACATCCCAAGTTGCTTACTGAACAATCTAAAACAAGACCTAGTGGAACCACTCAGCACTCTCTTTAACCATAGCCTGAACACTGGCTTTGTTCTGGCAGAGTGGAAAACAGCAACAATAATCCCCTTGCACAAAGAGGGTCCTTCAACTGAACCTGAGAACTATCGACCCATAAGCCTCATCAGCCTTATCTGCAAGGCCATGGAAAGAATCATCATGGACCTTATCCACAAGGACATAGGTGACCTTCAAACTCTTGATCCAACCCATTTTGGTGTAATCAAGGGTAGGTCTTGCTTACTAAACCTAGTGACCTTCTTTGAAAATGTCACCAAAGCCCTGGATGAGGGAAAAGCAATACATACTCCCTATCTTGATTTAGCCAAGGCATACAATCCGCCACTCAGTTATCACTGAGAAACTCTCCTAGCTGGGAAATTAACCCATACATCACCAGATGGGTAGCCAATTGGTTTACTAAGAGAACACACACTGTCAAAGTTAGGGAGTCCACCTCCACCTGTAGGTCACTTACCAGTGGGGTACCACAAGAACCCATGCTGGGCCTTCTACTGTTTGGAATCTATTTCTCTGAAGTCCAGGCGAAGGTTCATGGCCTGTGTCTTACCAAGTTTTCAGATGACATTAAACTGGTCACAATCATACAGTACCCCAATGATGTTAACGTATTACAGAAGGGGCTAATGCAGGCAAATGATTAGTGCCAAAGTCATGGACTAAAACATAATAAACGTCAATCACCATGTGTCCATAGTGGTAAGAAAATCATTCTACATTGTACATCTCATAAATAAAGCCATCACATCCAATACTAAGGAGGTTATAACAACACTGTACTTGACCCTTGTCAGACCACTAATTGAGTACAGTGCTCCCTTCTGTATGTACCTCACCAGACACCTGCAGCAACTGAAGAGACCATGGATGTTTCTAAGCAAGAAAATCCAGGGTCTCCAAAAATGGCATAAATGGAAAGACTGAAAGCCATGTCACTGTACTCTGTATCATACAGGCTGCAGACAGGCACCCTGTGCCTGGCCTACAGAGCAGTCTCTGACCTGCCCTAATGGAAATGCTGCATATCTGCAAATCAAATGGGACAAGAGTAACCTGCTCCAGGGATCGCAACCTAGCCTGTGACATTAACAGAACATGCTGGAGAAACAGACATATCTCCCAGCGATTGCCACTCCTCTGGAATGAGCTCCCACTCTGTGTGAAGCAGAGCTCCTCAACTGGATGGGCAACTGTAAATTCACCCCAGGCCTTCATGGACAGGGGAAGTTTGTGCTGATCACAGAATTGCTCTGCTAACAATGACCATCTACCTATGGTCAATAAGGGTACTCGAGTTATTAAATGGCTAGGCTTGTAAAGGCCCTAGGGCCATTAGCCTAGTAACCTCCTATGAACCTATGAGCATGGCTAGGCTTGCAAAGACCATAGGGATATTAGCCTAATAACCTTCTATGAACCTATGAACATGGCTAGGTTTGTAAAAGCCCTAGGGTCATTAGCCTAGTAACCTTGTATGAACCTATGAACCTATGAAATATATTCTCATTTCCTCACAACCACTCATACTGGATGCTTTTCTGTGCAACTTTGCTGTATCCTTAATTCTGTTACCATCTAAAGAAGATAGGTATCTTGCTGTTTGGTCACAGTATTTTTATTTTTACTGGATTGGTATTCTTTTATTCACTCTTTTATTAGAATCAGGTTTTCAAATCAGAGCAGTAAAGAAGAGGTAACTAACTATTCATTTTAATCTGCGAGCCATCAGTAATTGACTTGTTGAGGAACATGCATCCTGTAATGAAGTATTTTTGTAATCAGAATTAGATGTACATCTATGTAGTAGTCACTGATACTGCTCTGAGATTTCTTCATGAAATATTTTATAATTTGGACTGTCTTCCTGACTTGACTGTTATAATATGATTGTTTTGACTAGAGACCACATGGTAAAACTTTCACTTTTCTTAAAATCTCTTAAGAGTTTATACTTACATACTGCTGACCATTATCTGAGATGACCACGCTATCTCTTCCATTTCTTGAAAACACAGCTTCAGGTCCAGTAATAAAAACAATGCTTATATTGTCCTTTTATTTCACCATTCCAAAAAGCTTAAAATAATCGAGTTATATCAACAATAAATATCATAAAATAGACAGCAACAGTTATTCCTCTGCATGTAGGTAGGCCATCTACAGTCCCTGGAAACTGCAGACCTATACATCTCAGCAGTCTCATATGCAAAGCCATGGAAAGAATTATCATGAAAATGATAGATAATGACATAGGAAATCTCCAAACCCTGTACCAAATCCAATGTAGTTTCATCAAGGGCAGGTCAAACCTACTCAGCCAGGTGGACTTTGTTGAGAAGGTCACCAAAGCAATGAATGAGGGCAAAACAATTCACACTGCCTACCTTGACCTGGCCAAGGCATTTGACACAATATTCCACTCAGGCATTGTTGATAAACTCAAGCTGTTAGATATAAACCCTTATATCACCCTGTGAATAGTCAACTGACTCACAGACAGGACCCAGAAAGTTAGAATTGGGGAGTCCACCTCTACAAAGAGGCCTGTTACAAGTGGAGTCTCTCAGAGATTGGTGCTGGGTTCGCTACTTTTTGGGATTTACTTCTGTAATGTCTCTCTGAAGTCAAGGCTAATGTCAGAGGTCCCTGGCTGACCAAATTTGCAGATGATTGCAAATTAGGAATAGTCATAGAATCCCTCACCATTACTAATGTTCTCCAGGAAGGGCTGACACAGAAAAATAAATTATGTCAGAGCCATGGACTAAAACTAAATGCCAAGAAATGCATAATAGTATCTTTTGGGAAGTTATCCACCCCTGGTAGCTATCATACTGACAGCACACTCCTAAACGTTGACCCAGTAGACAGGTACTTGGGGAAACACATAGACAGCAATCTAGTCTTTGGCCATCACATGTCTACATTTGTGAGGAAATTATTCTATGTTGTGCAATAAGCAAAGGTATGACACCTAGATCCAAGGAGGTCATTGTTCCACAGTATTCATCATTCATCAGACCTGTCATTGAGTGCAGTAATCCCTTTGGTATGCACCTAACCAGGCATATCCAACAATTATAACATTGACAGAGCATAAGTAACATGTCCTATGCAGACCATCTCAAGGCCCTATCCCTGTATTCTGTCTCCTGCAGGCTGTTGAGGAGAGATCTGTGCCTGACATACAAGGCATTGCCAGACCCCACCCCAATGGACCTCCTGCATATCCACAAAACAAACAGCACTAGAATTTCCAGTTCTAAAGACGTAAACCTTGGCTATGATATAAAATGGACCTGCTGCAGAGACAGGCCCTCATCCATGTGAAGCAAAGTTTCTTCCTAACCCATTTCAAGTGTAACTTAGACAATTGGATTGGGGGCAGGAACTTCATCCCTGGATTAGCACCTATCTCTCTAATGGGCACAACCAGTCTGTAAATGGTTCATATCCCTGGGCCAGATATTTGTAAATGTTTAATTTCTGAAGCCCCTGCTTATACTTATTAAGGGTACCAAAACTTGTCAGAGATTTGGGATGCATGGCTAGGCTTAAAAAGGCCCTTGTGGTTGATAGCATAGTGCATACCTATGAACCTGTGAACCTATGGCCAACTTTTAATTGCAATATCATGAAGAATTGTAATCTCAGATAGTTCTGAGTGTACTGAAACATGTTGCATTTTTTCATACCAGAGGCAATGTATGATTATCCTTTTTCCTTCCAGTTCTTCCCTAAGGAAATCATCTTGTTGTTCTGATAGATAAAAATCTGCTCTGAGCTACAACAGAATGTCATTAAATATACTGATTCCCAAGGATATTGCCAATATCCTGGCAGATCAATTTAGTGCCAACTTCACCCCCCCTCACCCCTAAAGGGCCCATCTTAATACCAAAAGATTGCCAAATCCTGGTAATCACGGCCACACAGGTAGAAACGGCACTCTTCAAAGCTAAGAATACAGCATCCATGGGACCAGATGATATCCTGGCTGTGTACTACATGAACTACAAAATGAACTGGCACCTCACCTAAGTGTCATGTTTAATCATAGCCTCACCTCAGGCTTCGTGCCCACTGAGTGGTGCACAGCTACAGTTATCCCACTCCACAAAGGGGGATCCACCTTGGATCCCAGTAACTACCATCCCATCAGTCTGATGAGCCTGATCTGCAAGGGCATGGAATGCATTTTCATGGAACTTATAAACAAAGACATTGGCAACCTTCAAACACTGGACCCCACCCAGTTTGGGTTTGTGAAGGGCCGATCTTGTCTCCTAAACCTGACTGACTTCTTCAAATCAGTCTCTAGAGCTGTGGACGAGGGTAAGGAGGTCCACACAGCCTATCTGGACCTCGCCAAGGCCTTTGACACCATTTCCCACTCTGGAATCATAGATAAACTTACTAAGCTGGGCATAAATCCCTACATCACTCGATGGGTTGCCAATTGGCTTACTGACAGAACCCAGACTGTAAAAGTAGCCGACTCCAAATACAGCTCCAGACAGGTGACAAGTGGATTACCTCATGGTTCAGTCCTGGGACCACTCTTGTATAGCATCTACTTCTCTGAAGTACAGGCCAACACTAAGGGACTCTGGCTAACAACATTCATAGATCACTGCAAACTGGGAGCCATTATTGAATCTCCAAATGATGTGGATATTCTACAAAAGGGCCTTATAGAAACAGATGCTTGGTGCCAGAGCCATGAGCTCAATCTTAATGCCAAGAAATGTATAGTTATCCCCTTTGGGAAAAAACATGTACCCATGAATTACCACATAGGTGGCAGTATACTGAACACTGAAAGTGTGATGAGAGACTTAGGGACACAGGTAGACAGTGGTCTCACCTTCAATAACCACATCACCACAATAGTCAGGAAATCCTTCTATGTGGCACACCTCATCAGTAAGGGCTTTTCATCCAGAAAAAAGGAGGTCATTGTCCCACTGTACTCATCCCTCATTATACCCATTATAGAGTACAGCGCCCCATTTGGTATGTACCTCACAAGACATCTGCAACAGCTGGAAAGGCCACATAAATACCTCACTAAAAGAATCACAGGCCTAAAGCAGATGCCCTATGCTGACGTCTAAAAAAACTCCAGCTATACTCTGTGGCATATCATCTACTCAGAGGTGATCTCTGCTTAACATACAAGGCCTTGTCAAACCCTGAGCTGTTGGACATGCTCCACTTAAAGAAATCCCAATCCCTCAGAGCCACATGCTCCAGGGATCTAAACCTTGTCATCACAATGAACAAAACATGCTGGAGGGATAGGTTCCTGACCCAGAGACTCCCCATACTCTGGAATGGACTGCCCATACATGTCAAGCAGAGCACCTCCTTGGCCATCTTCAAAAGGAACCTTGACAATTGGATGGGAGATAGGAAACTCACCTCGGGGATCATGTCAGTCACCCTGCTAGACAGGGGTCCAGGGAAGTAAATATTGTGGGAAGAAATATCCAGGGAATTGTTATGGCTAGGCTTGTATAGGTCCTAGGGCCAACAGCTTAGTACCAACCTATGAACCTATGATTCAGCATACCTGTTAACTGCATTTCTTTTTCTGGTTTATACTTCACAACTAAGTAATTCTTCTGCTGTCTTGTTTATTTACTTTGTTAGTCTATCAAGCCAATCATTTTCAGCCACAATGTGGATCATAATGTGTCAAGCAGCTATAGTTATAGTTGTAGTTACATCAAGTTTCAGTACTTAAATATGTAGATATGTAATATGCTTAAAGAGTATTTTGTATATTACAAATCTATTCATATATTTACAGAGGTAAATTTGTTACATAATGGTGTTTAAGAAGTATATAGTGTGGTTTGAGTTCTGAATGGTATATAAAAAGTTTATAATACATAATAATATAAATGAGTTTATAAGTTAGTGCTACTGAGTAGTTGAAAGCAGTTTTATTGTAATGTGAAATGTAATAAAAAAAGTATAATAAAAAGAAGAAATATAATAAACAAAGCCTGAGGAGCTAGAGTAGCTCTTTGTTAATGAATGAGATTTTAGCTTAAAGTGATGAAGGAGAAGTAGTGCAGTATAGTGTAAAGGGATGCAGGACAAGAAGCAACACTGATACACAAGGGAGAGAAGTTTAAAACGGAGTGATAATGGTATGTACATCGATCTGAGAGGTTTATAAAATAATGTAATTTGAGTTGTACTTGTTGAAGTTTCTGGTCTGTGTTGTTATTGTCCAGAGGTATTAGTGGTAGGTAGGTAGGTAATGAATTTATAATTTCCCATCCATTTGATCAGGTTTATTTATTTATTTTATTTTATTTAACATTTGTTGACCGGGAATGTCCGACTAGGTTCCACAGAGCCTGTTTTCAGCGGAGGCCCGGGGAGAAATGCTCCAGATGTATGGATTTTTTTTTATGTATTTATTTATTCTTGAGAAGTGCATCCATAAACAGCTTCTTAATCGTCTTTTACAACAAAATCTTCTAACCCGTACCCAACATTGTTATCTCTATGAATAAGAATTTAGCATTCACTAACATGTCAATAATTTCATCTACCATAGGCATTGTCTAGCAATTCAGTTTTGAAATATTGTTCAACTTAGTAAAATTATTACAGGACTTTATTCTTCCATCAGGCTTTGGGCCTAACAGTAAGGAGCTGTTCAACAGTCTGGCAGTTAGAGCAGAGGATTAATGTTATGACCTTTTATTGAACTGCTTACTGTGCTTCAGGATTTGATCCCCTCAGTCTTCATTTGTCTACTGTGTGACCCTGACCAAGTCACTTAAAAGACAGGTTATACTCCTAAATGGTCTCCTGAAATTTAAGCCTAGTAAGTAGCTGTGAACTCATATTTTGACTCATGTATTACCCATCTTCAGCATGTTTGTACTTCTGTTTTGTAGACTTCCTCTGTGAGTCTGGTATTTGGTAATTTTGTAAGTCAGCCTTTTCTCCTGGCATGATCTCGGTATTATGTTGAACCAGGTTTGTTCTGCTAGTTTGTTTAGAAAACATTACCTTGTTTCTTAATAGAATGTCCCTTACCTTGTATAGATTCATGGGTAAGTACTAGGCTGCCTGCCATTGTAGGTCATTTTATCAATAGCCAATTTCCCTCAAGGGTGAGACTCAAACCCTGTACCTTGTGCCTGTTAAGTAAACACCTTAACAATTATGCCAACACCCAGTTTTCTTTCTCCACCAATTTTATTACTTTCTGCCATTAAGATAACTACAAAGGTCTGAATTTCTTTCTCTGTTTTCAAAACTTTGATATGGTAAATCTGTCCTGACCTTCTCTTACTAGTTTGTATAAGCACACAGTTTACATCATTTCATTCTCCACCATTTCCAATGTACCCTGCCATTTAGCCAAAGGCTTATTTTCTGTGAAGAGGACTAAAACTAGCAGCTGCTCTTCAGCTTTAAATTCCCAGATCCTTGCATTTCTAGTATGCACTCCTTTTGTGCAGACTGGACTCTTTCTACGTGATCATGTACTAATCAGCATCACCACTTTCAACAGCTCTCTTACATGTTGGTATGGATGCTTTTAAATAAGTTTATCTCTTCTTCCTAAGTTTTTCTGGCATTATTTAATAGTTCACAGGGGAGGGGGCATTTCAGACACTTTTAAATATGTTTTTCATTTCTCCTCAATTTTTCCTGATATTGTATAAGAGTAGCTACCATCTAATAAATCATATGGAGACTTGTGATACTTCTCTAATGGGCATTGGGAGGCATGGTATTTACCATATTCCTCAGTAACTTTACTCAGCATGAATTTTAATATTTAGTTAAAATGTTCCACTTACACATTTGTCTGGGGATTTACTCTGATGTTTTTAATTGTTTGACCTTAAGGCATTGGCACAGTTGCTGTATTTTTCTGGACATAAATGGAGTCACCAGGTCTGCTAGGATATCCGTTTGTGTCCTTGCTCTGAAAAATAGTTTGACTAACTCCTGTAGATTTAGCATTAGCCTTACATAAGTGTATAGCTTTGAGGGATTAGTTGCATAGACCAAAATAAACAAGATTTATTGAAACCTACTGCTGGACTTTACTAATGACTCAAAAGTGTCCATAACAGCTTGTTCAAATGGCATTTTTATGATAAACACCAAAATCAAAGAATTGTTTAGTGTGAGGGGTTGTGTTTTGGTATTCCTGAAATCCAGCACAGAAGTCTGCAAATTATTTCATTATTTCTGACCAGTATAAACATGCAGGGTTTCATGCTTTAGTCATGTTAATTCCTTGACATATTTCTTGTACATAGCTGTGTGCTAGATTTATTACTAGATTTGTGAAGGGTCTGCCACTAATAGTTGATGTACAACTTCCTGTCCATCCTTACTTATAATAAATAATTTTTGTAATTCAAAGTATGGATAAGAAGTAGGAGCTTTTTGTTTAGCTTCTTCCCCTACAACTCTAACTGTATTTCCCCTTGATCTTCTTAAAGTATCAGCCTGGAGGTCAACCAGGATTGGAGTTGAAATAACAGAATACAGACCTTCAAGACAGTTTGTGGAAAGGATTTTAGAGACATGTTGTCCAAATCACCCAAAAATATATTTTTAATCTCAGTAAAGAGCAACAAAAAATGGTAAGTGAACCTGAGAGTGATATAACTTAGCATTTTATGAAAAATGCCAAAAGTTCACCACTGGTGGTGAAGGACTTTATTAGACGTGTCACAAATGAACAGAATGTTAAGTGATACTTCAAGTTAAGTGAAACTGACATTTATACACAAGTAGACTTACTGGCAATCAGCAGAGCCTATAAGGTGACTGATGTAACTTTGAAAGCATGTTTGACTTTTGCTGTGTAACCAGTTTAATTATACCCATCTTTTATGAGATTCAAAATGTATATAAAGTGTTGAATGAGACCCATTGTGTTGGCTGTTTTTGAAGACTGAGTCAATGGCAATTTTAATGGACATGTTAATAATTTATTATTACAAAGTATTCTGTCTTATATTAAGGACATTGCCTTTGTTATTGTTTGCAGCAAACTAAAATGCATTACTACTGCCATGTTTCTTTCCACTAACCAGTTAATCACAGTTACTGTTACCAGTAAAGGTGGACAGTAACTACCCATTTGAATATTGCTGGAAACCAGTGGAAGCTCATGGTTATACAAAGGAGCATCTGTGTTGTATTGCAGTAGGTGGCATGCTGTCTACTGCTGTTAGTAAGCTGCACTGCATTACTGTGGCCAGTTCTTTCCATTGGCCATAAGGGTCATCATACCCACAAAAGGAGAGGGGTAATATGTTCACATTCTGACCTACACATAATTTTTCCTGACTTAAAAAGACATTTTCTATTTGTTCTTGCAGTGGAAGGAGACAGGATAAGATTGATTGTTGGTGCCAGTTATTGAAAATATAATGTCCATATTATGTTTTTATGACTTCTAAAGGACCGAGTGCTCATTGCCATGAATGTGAATCTACGATGATCCACTGTTTTCTGCCCTTGGAATAAATTCCTTAAACCTTGTTGTGGGGACTTTGACCTTTCCACACCCTCCTTACATGTTCGAGTTTCAAGGTCACACTTAATTGGTGAAGGTAAAGAAACAGGGAGTTGATGCAGTTCATTTTCACCAAAATTAACATCTTATTCTTTGTACTAGACATTGAAACAAAGTGCGCCTTCCTAGCTAGTCACATATCCGTAGAAGGTTTTCGAACAAGTAAACAGCTCTCTGATACCTTTATTTGTCTAGTATGCTTAGAGAAATATAATTTTTTTGTTTAACCATAATAATCATATTTTTTAGCCAAAAAGTACTGCTACAATTTTAAATGTTGGTTTCTGCAGATGTTTGGTGCTGTATCTTACTTTATGTCACAACTGTACTCCGGTGTTGCTATGTCACTAATATTATGTATAATTATTTTTAACTATCCAGTAGTACCATTTTAAATGTTGATCTGTGCTTTCATTTCATTGCTGTATCTTCCCTTGTGTCCCAGCCCCACTCCAGTAGGCTCCTTAATGAAACCATTAAGTACAGAAAGGCAGTTGCCCATAACTAGTCTTTGAAATTTTGAACATCTGTTTTCCCTTGCAGTCCTACTCACACATCCTTCCTCTGTATAGGATCATTGCATCTTGAAGAAAGGAGCAAAAAACGAAAGTTCGAAATTAAAAAGAGTTATACTTATAGGCACATGGAGTTCAGTGTCTTGCAATTCCACTTGCTAATGATTCTCCAGTATTGCTATGTTACTAAGAATTACATATTTTATCTTAAATATATGTGATTTTCCTTGTTGGGGGGGGGGTGCAGACCTTACTGTTTGCAGCAAACTAAAAAGTATTGCTGTTACCACTTTTTGTTTCCATTAGTCAGAGGGTTACAGTCTTAAAGGGTGAATGATCACATGAGTGAATGCTTTTTAGTGGTAAAAAAAAAACAAACACTCGTGAGCAAACATTTATTTGAATAGCATTTCTGCCAGCAGTCTATTGAATGGGATTGCAGTGTAGTCGGGAAAGGGAATTTGCCTTTCCTCCACTGTTGTGCAGTCTCAGAGTTATTATGTATAATTAGCAGGGGGTGTGGAGATTTGGGGGGGGGGGGTTGCCTCCCTACAATAAAATAGGAAAATAAATGTTTCTTTTTGTTGTGCAATATCTCATGTGAGTGATCACTTTAAAATGTTTGCTCTTTAGAGGTTTGCTCATTTGAGTATTCACATTTTCATGAGACTCTCAGTCACAGATATTGTTACCACTGTGTTTTTGAGTTTCTGCTGGCAATGAGTGGAAAAACATCGCTAGATGGAGTATTGTCTGTCTTTTGTTGCTGTGTGGAGGGATATACCATCTCTGTCATCAGAATACTAGAGTGCATTGCTATGACCAATTTATTCCAGTATGCAGTAAGGATTACTATTCCTATAAAAAGTCTGTGAATGAGTGAGATGCAGACATCCCGAGTTATGCAGCTTTTTATTTTTGCTTTGCAGTCAGGGATATTAGAAATATATGCATATTAATGGCACTATCTCAAGAAATGGAAGCTGTGGCATTAGAGATGTTATCTCCAAACTTGCCTGACTTAGTACATCCATGTTGCAAAATGTACAGCATGACATGTATATTCCATGATTAGTGATGAATGTTGGTAAACATTATGAAAAACAAAGTTTTTGCCATATTTTATTTTACTATTCATTGATGGACCTGGCAATAAGAGTATGGTACTGTTATGAGTACACAGGATGGTATTAAAAATGGCACAGAAAGGAAGTGGGTAACATGCAGATATCCTGAGCTGTACAGCTTGTCTCCTGCACTGATGATTAGTATCAGTATTTGCAGATTATCTCAGAAATGGTAGCTTCAGCAACAAAGAGCAAGGTGTCACTTGCAGATAGATTGAATAACAGTGTGTGTCAGATGTATAGTCCTCTGCAGTACTAAACATTTTATTTATTTATTTTTTATTTGTTTTATATTTGTTTACTGGGACTGCCACGACTGAGCCAAATAAGGCCTGTTTTCAGCGGAAGCCTGGGGGGAAAAGCTCCAAGTTACATAGCAAAGTACCAAGTTACATAGGAATTAATGTTATCATAGAAAAAAAGATGTTGAAACAAAAAAACAATAAGAACAATAGTAGTACAAATAATGCAGTAAGAAATGTTTAGTCACACATGTTGCAAAACATTATTGTTTCCTATTTAGGGTGGGGTGTAAGTCTCACTGAATTAAACAATACGAATAAAAAGTGCATCCAATGGTTTAGTTACACAGATAGATGGTTTCTTTCCCTGGTTTCAGATACAGAAGGATACAGTAGGGCTTTTACTTATGAAGAAGTCATTCCTTAGTTGCTTGTGTGATGATATGAGGATTTTCCAGCTATGCCAAGAGAAGTAGGGCAGTGGTTGTGTAACATATGCCAGCACAGCTAGCTGGAAGTTTGTAAAGCATTATTTATAATTTGTACATCAAACTGATTTGTACAGATTTTTGTGTTGAAAAATGTATCTGTAAAGCTGCTTGTTTTAAAGATGTACCAAACAGTGTGTCCTGCTGGACAGAAAAGAAATATACATTTAAATTAGACTGTACTGTTGTAAATAGGATACTGGAAGATAAGAGGTTATTCTCAGTCCAGCTAACTTTGAAAAATAATAAGAAATTAAATTACTTACTTCAGGGCATAAAGATTGAATTTTACAGTTCTGAGTGCAGCTAGAGAGACAAAATGTCTGTGCCAGAGAATGATTTATTAGCTCCCATAGGAAGAGTGGAAGTGTTTATTGTTTTATGACTTTCAGAAGCTGCAACAGATCTTAGCAAAGCTCTATGTGTGCCTATTATTGACACATATGTGCCAAATCCTGACAGCTTCTAGCCAAGGGAGTAGAATGGGAACCAGAAGTCAGCTAACCAGATGTATATGATGTCATTTTGTGATCCATCACAAAAATGATGTTTTAATACTAGATAAGACTGAAGTCTCAGAGCACTCCGTTTTTGAAACATGACATAGAAGGACTTCTCATCTACTATATTTTGCCTTGTTAAGTTAACCAGGGGATAGTAACTGTTTAGATCATTCAGGAAAATATAGTGAGAGTAGTTAAGTACTATTTGTCTGTATCTGTGGGAATCTGTTCATCTATGTTATTGTAAAATTTCCTGTGATTGAAGCTCTGGTGTTTATTGTAAATAGATATTTAGTATTTTCATGTTCTTTTATTATTTATTATTAAATATATTTACACTTTTCATTGTGGCTGGTTCTTTAGAGAATATCTTAACCTTTGAGAATACTCATATCTATTTGTTGACTCTGTGGCCACTCCTGAAAGCCTTACTGCATTGGTCAAAACATTACCATTTGTACTAATATTAATTTCACCCTTGTAAGAGCCTTAGATTAGCTGGCTTTGGAGTGTCTGGTGGCAGTAATTACCTTATAGTCTGGGCATAAGGGACCATAGCTAGTAAGGCTGTGCCAGCCTTTGTGTGTGTGTGTGTGTGTGTGTGTGTGTGTGTGTGTGTGTGTGTGTGTCTGAAAATCAAATCTCAATGAGTGTGTGTGTCAGCTGCTTAGAGTGTGTCTATATCACATTATCGAAATCTTACTACATCGAATCAATAAATGTCAAACTTTACTGATCAAAGTAGTAAAATATCGAATAACGTAAAAAATAAAATCAATAAAAAAAACTAACTAGCGTTGGCAAGGGGGCCAGCCCCCCTGTACCCCCCACACCCCCCACTTAAATATACCAACTCCAAGACCACACCATTTGATATTATCAGATTACGACAACGTGAAGTAGACCCACTTAGAGCAGGGAAACGAAGCATTGGTTTCCCAGAGAGGGTGATGAAGGACTTGGCAGAGGATGCAGGTCTATAGCTGTACCAGTGGGGAATGTTACTGAGGACCTGGAGGGAGACAGAGACAGAAACCCAGACCCAGGACTGAGCATGTTCCCTGTGTGTTCTTAAGAGAAATTATGCTTGATGTAGAGAGCTGCATCTGAAAAAACTGTGTGTATCTATTTTTGTTCCAAGTGAATGTCCCTGTCCAGTGTCAGTGGTGAGGATTCAGGCTCCATGACGACTGGCCCAGAAGTCACAGCTTGATGACTGGTTTCTCTATTGGTTCTGTCCATTGGCCTCTTTCATAGTGAAAGCATGCTGTTATCCAGGAACAGCTACCTCCAGTGCTTGCTTTAGTCTATCCTTTGGCAGATTTAGCTGCCATAACCTTTGTTCTGTGGTGGTAATTTTTTTACAAGCAGTGTTATCCTGACAGGATCTTTGGGAGTTGACTTTACTCAGTCTTTTAAATTCTCTTCTGGTGTATTCCTCTGGCTTCTTTTACCTTGGTAGCACATTGCTTTGGATTCAGCCCCACCCCCCCATAATATCCATCAAGGATGATCCACAATATTAGGTATAACGGATATAGTCTTACATGTCTGATGGGTCAGAAACACCCTTCCATCATTCTCTGTATATGGGTGGCCTCTTCAGCCATACTATACTGTTGGGTTTGCTGTTAGCAGAGGGATGCCAAATCATTGTTGATCATTCTTGATTTGCAAGAAGGTGATTACTGATAGTTGGTGTACAAATAGATGGGCACAAGTGATACAACAAAATGTATTGTCTTAGCCAAATACCCTAAGCGTGGAAATTAAAAAAAAAAATGTCAAATTCTGACTAGTGAAAAGGATGAACCAAACCATAGAACTTAATGAAGTACCTGTTGTTTGTCGCATAGGAGATAAATATTAACAGCATCAGATCTTTAAAACTTTCTTATTTTTATTACCAGATGAAAATATCTGTTGTGAATAATTTGGAACAATGACAGCAGTCAGTTGAACAGGACAGGCAAGCTATGGACTTTTTACTATAGCTTGATTATTGTTACACAGCCTTATGGATAAGTGTTATGTGTTTGTGTGCTTGTGTGTGAGTACATGAGTGTGTGTGTGTGTGTGTGTGTTTGTGTTTGCTTGTGTGTGTGCATGTGCGCGCACTCGCGCACGCACGTGTGTGTGTGTGCGTGCAATATCTATGTCTGAATCGATGTGTGTGTATACACACAGACATAAACACACACACACACACACACATACACACACACACACACACACACACACACACACACACACAATGTTTAAATATTTGTTAGTTGCACTATGTCTGAAACTGTCATATCTGCAATTGCAGTTAATTAATGCACTGCTCAATTAACTAAAGAATTGTTGCCAAAAGACATAATTTTGTTTCTTAAGTTCTGTATTGGGCAGTCCAAAAGGGCTTTTAAAATTAGATTATTAGAACATATTAGAGATATTGAAAATGCTAAAGAATCTAGTTCGGTGGCAGATCATTTTCAGTTAGCACATCAGGGGTCATCAATTGGTTTACAAGGGACCATTTTAGAGAAAATTGAACAGGTTTTTACAGATTCTCATATTAAAAATAAACTTTTATATAAAGAGACTCTGTATATATTGAAATTTGATACTTTGGTACCAAAAGGAATGAATGCGGAACTTAATTGGAGAGTTTTACTTTAATTGAAGTGATAATTGATGCTAATTTATATATTAAATGTTTAATGGAATGTGTTATAAATAGTAATTGTGTTTTTTAATGTTTGTCCTCCTTGAAGGCACTATTGCTGAGACATCAGAGAGAATAAAGATTTTACAGCATTTTGTTGGTCACTGGTCTGTGTTTTTTGTTGTAGTTTTGTTTCTTGTCCGTTTAGCTATTTCATTAACTGGGTTAATCGTGGTTAGACAAAAGCTTCAATTTAGTAAAGACCAGTGGAGAAAAACCTACCTCCCAGAACTCTAAGGTCTAAGGAGTATGCCTTTGGTACAAGGAAGAAGAGAATAACTGGAGAAATCCAACATAGACACGGGGAAAATATACAAACATCACCAATAAAGCATCTGGAGTCCTGAGATGAGTCACAGATCCTCAGGGCAAGAGGCAGCCATACCAATGACCTGCACTTGCCGTAATGACACCACAAAACCTCTCTAGGGGATGCGTGACATTCATTAAGGGCAAAACATAGCTAAGAGATAATACATTGTCAATCAGTAAATCAAAAGAGTTTATTAAAGTGCTTAGGGACTAAGCATTATACAAAAATAATTACAGAGATATTAACTGAAAACAAAACACAGTTAAGAGATAATACATCATCAGTCAAGAAAGTAATCAAGTTTATTACAGTGCTTGGGGACTAAACACTGTACAAAAATAATTACATACATATTTACAGAAAACAAAATGCAGTTACACGATAATACATCATCGATCAAGAAACCATTCAAGTTTATTAAAGTGCTCAGGGACTAAGCATTGTGCAAAAATAATTATAGAAATCCACAGAATGCTAAATGAATTTCCAGAACCTAGCAAACAAGCATCATAATACTCCAAACTAAAGCTGCAGTACCATAAATAGTATGAAAAATAAAGATCTGAAGCTGTTAAAATAAGATACAACATATGTGAATAAGGAAAGGCACATTTAGTAGTATGGCTAACTAACAATGCAAGAAATTCATACTTCCAGTAAACTAAACATTAAAAATAAACATTCATGTAGCCTTAAGATCACAAGGTAAATTTAAACAAAATGATGTCAGTGTCAGTATAATATAAAAGAAAATACATGTGTAAAATAGTGAGCAGTGGTTACAGAATAACAATGTAAAAGTACCAATAACCAATTCAATTGTAAAATAGTAAGTGAGCTTAAATGATGAAGCACTATAATTACTTATGCCCCAATCCCATACAAAATAACATATGCTACAATTGAAAGTAAGTGCATTATACAAGGGTCAAATAAAACTCACTAATTAACAAAAGAGGTCACCAATAATAATTATGACTGAGATTCATTCAGTAGTCAGTTTTCTTAAGCACATTGTTCCAAACTTCATATTCACTTCACTTACACCTTCTGATTTCCACACAACTATCATAGTGACAAGAAGCATCCTACAGCAGAAAGTTCCCAACTGCAATCATATGATAAAGTCAGTCTTTGAGAAGACGTCAAACAGAGGAGAAGAGATTGTCATTCTTATGATTTGTTGGTTTTCTGTTTGATTATCTGCTTGGATGAACTTAGTAGCACTGTGCAATCTGTGTAACACACACACATACACACACACACACACACACACACACACACACCACCAAATATGTGGGATCTATATCTGACATATGCAAGTCCTAGGGGGCAGTTCTAGGTTTCTCAGTCAGTTACTGAAATGCATCCCCTCTGTCTTGTATTGTAATTAAGCATAGTCCATGACTATGGATGGGTATATCAGGATTTACCTATGGTTGGTGTGGTTTGATCTGGAGGGTTAAGCCCAAGTGATTAAGCAAAACCAACTATGGGTAAATTCTGATATACCCACAAACACGTGGACTATTGCTATTATACTATTACAATATTTAAGAAAGAAATTGCTTACCTTTCTTAATGTATTTGCATAAGGGCAGGTAAGTCTTCTACATCGTCTTCCCTATGCTAATGTACTGTGCATGCGTATGGGACTTATGTTCCCATGCTTACACAGTACGTCAGTGCAGGAGAAGCGATAAAGAAAATAGAATCTCCGTTGCTGTTTATTTTTTTATTTTTAACTATTAAAAAATAGAGATTTACTAGGGAAAAAGCAAACAGATCAGGTAGGTTTATCTTTGTTTAGACTTGCAGAATGTAACTGATTTTTCTTATAGTTTGCTCTGTCACTCATCATATACCAGTAGAAAATCTGGCTGCTCAATGGTACTTCAGCAGCCAGACTTTTTTTCTATTGGTATAGGCTCGGTTTACAGTGTGTCTAATGGTTGGGCTGTGCAATCAGAGTGCTTGTTTTCAATTAGTACTGAGCATTTAATGTATAATAGTTGCTTAGTGAGTTTGCAGCTGTTCCTGCTTTCATTTGCTGGGCTTTACTGTGGACTGGCACAGGTTCAAAACTGGTGTGAGTCATCAGTCAGAGGTTTAGGGTATGCTAGCTCTAAACTGGTGTGAGATATTAGTTAGAAGTTTAGGATACACTAGCTCAAAATGGACAGAAAGAAAAATTCTCATCTTTATTAGATACTTCTTTTTCTGTAGAACTTTTATTTCCCCTTTAGAACACTTAAATACTTTCATACACAGTAAAACTGTTTTATAACTACTAAGGCAATAATGTTGCCATTTGCTAAGTGCAATGATGCCTCCCAGTGCAGGTATTGTAGGGAAATAGATTCTTCAGGGTTTTACAGGACAACTGCCTGCAGTGCTGGGCCTCACAATACACTTGGCTAGTCTATTACTTCCTATAATGTCCCCCTTAAATGCCTACTACTGATCACACAAAGCAAAACACCCAGGCAGCCAATCACAGCCATAGTATAAAAATTATTCCTGTTTTTGTTTAATTTAACAGAGAATCTCTGATTAATTTTATCAGTTCTGTGATCCTACTATTTTGTTTCATGACGTGATATTAAAATAAATAGCACATAATCTGAGATAGGAAATGCATGAGCTAGACAGCTCTAGAGAGGTGGAAGGATATCATTTTTACAGAAGCGGTAAAAGGTGATTGCTCAGCCTTCCAGAGGAGGTAATATTGTCAAACATGACAAGCCTGATTAAGTCTTTTAAAATAAGATGAACATTCTAATAACTTTCAACTGCCCCGATCTTGTAGAATGTCCTTTATTTTGCTTGATTTTTGTAGTGTCTCTTGTAATTTTTTTTTCATATTCTGATAAATGACTGAGGATTACAGTCAGTAATGACATACATAAGAGTTTCATGTTTCTTATTTTTCAGAAAATGCATGTTGATGTAAAACATGTTCTATTAACCTTTGAAGTTAATTATGCAATATATAAAATTGCCCTGATTCTGGGGGCCTTTGTCCCTCCCCCCATTTTTGATTTTGTCCAGAATTCCTGAACAAAGAAGTTAAGAGGCCTAGTGTGTAACACTCTTTGAAATAAAATTAATTTATTGTGGAGGTTGCTAGACTTTTTATTGTAGTTATATATAATGTGCATTGACTGGTGTTTGCACCATTTTGGTTTTGAAACTGAGGACTATGGAAAGCATTGCACTTGTTTACAATCTTGTCCGTAAATGTTCTATCATATATGAGACATCTTGTAAATCAACTAAAAAATTAACAGAAGCTGTATAAAAGCACATATTCATTTATATGAGCATTTCCAAGCTCTCCAATTAGAAAGGCCTTAAATCAAGAGGTTGTGGAAAATCGTTAAGGTCTGTACATGGTACTCTATACTTACAGCTACCTCAACAGGTATTTGTCTTGAGGACAATTCTTGAATATGTAGTGTAGTTTTCTACTCAAATTCAAACTAAAAATGCTTTTAAAATCCTACTTTTGCATAAACTTCACAATGAATCAATGAATTACATACTTCTGGCTAAGTTCTGAATTTTTATGTGCGCCTTTAAAAAAGATACTTCATCACTTACGTTATGAAGTGTAGCACTTGTAGATTTGTTACCAAGTAAAATTGAAAATTGCTCCTCTTTTTAGCACTCTGCTACAATATTTGAAGATCTTGGGTTTGATTATAAGTGCTCAGAAGTGGAGAAGAATGACCAGAACTGTCATAATTGTTATAAGTGGGTTGGGGGTGGTATCATGATTGTTTCAAGTGGCTTGTAGATAGTAGAGAGAGAGGGAGAGAATTTGAGACAGAGTAAAGCAGAGAATGAGTGAGTGAGGGAGAGGGAGAGAATATTTATGCGCAAACAACTTTTTATGAACCCTTTCTTATAGTGAAAGAAACTAGTAATGCTTAAAAATGTCCACTTCATTACCCTTTTCATAACAGTCTTCTCATTGTGATCATTGTTTTCATTGTCATCAGTAGAGTTTATTCAAAGCATCCTCTAACTTTCTCTGCTCAGCTTGATTAGAGGAATCGTTGAGGGAAAAAATGAAATGTTGCTTTCTCTGACTTTGGCATTGATACTGCAGCATTAAATTTCAAGGAAATCACTTTATGAAGAGTTGCAGAGCTAATCAGGCATATATTAGACATTGAATAGCTCCAGCTTGCTGAGAAAATCATAGTTAAAGAGAGGCATAGTGATAGTGAGATAAACAGCACTACAATGCTCCACCACAGCAGAAGCATTGCTACAATACAGGAAACTTCTAAGCATTATAATAGATGACAGTCTCAAATATAACAAGCATATACTGCACGTCATTAGATCTACATACCACAAACTAGGCTCCGTTTATAGGTCAATGGATTCCTTACAGATACTGCAAGAAAAGCTGTTGCCATCACCTTTTTATTGCCAATTCTCTTATACACTGCTCCTATCCTAACAAACTTAAACAATACTCAAAGAAAGAAATGTACCTTCTGCTACAATAAAATAGCTAACTTTGCCAATAATCATGGGACCCACCATTGTCATAGTTTAAACCAATTAAACTGGCTTGAATTACACAACTATAAACAAGTAATCTCCGTAGTATCCCCAAAGTCTCAAAATAACCCTAAAGTGTAATGGGTCTAAAAACAAAACAGTGTAAGAAACTTCTCTGTGTGGAAGATTTTCAGTCCATATATTTCTAGTTAATCACTGTATATTAATCAGATCAGACAATAGTAGTAGCGAACGTAAACTCGTCAAGTCAAAAAGTAATAATAGAAAATATATAATTCTAGAGTATTACTAATTATTCAAAAGTAATCCAAGCAAGGCAGGCAGTCTGTTTCCAGTCGAAAATCCTTTATTAAGTACAGACAAGCGATCCAAGTAAAACAAAAATAGAGTAATAATTTCCTCACAAGCTTTCTAAATATATATATACTTTTTATCAGGCATGGGACTGGTTTACTGTGCTGTAAAACAAAGTGTTATTGGTACACGTGTTAAATTCACATCCCTTCCCCCATCAGTGTGACATTCGAGCTGGTCCAGCCCTATCTAGTAGCTGTCATAATAATATATAGCCCTAATGTACTTTAATGGTACATCTTATTTAACCAAATTATTAAGGCTGTGATTTTATACAAGGCAATATACTACATGGCTGGAAATATATCAACCTTAGTTCATTTTGCGATCAAAAATTATATATAAATATATACATATACATTTTGCATGTAAAAATCAGTTTCTATTTTCATAACCTATTGTCAACAAAGATCGCTTTCGTCCTTCTAGACTTCTTCAGGTCTGTGTACAAGAACCCTAAAAACCTATATAAGTCTAGAAGGACGAAAGCAATCTTTGTTAACAATAGGTTATGAAAATAGAAACTGATTTTTACATGCAAAATGTATATGTATATATTTATATATAATTTTGATCAAAATGAACTAAGGTTGATATATTTCCAGCCATGTAGTATATTGCCTTGTATAAAATCACAGACTTAATAATTTGGTTAAATAAGATGTACCATTAAAGTACATTAGGGCTATATATTATTATGACAGCTACTAGATAGGGCTGGACCAGCTCGAATGTCACACTGATGGGGGAAGGGATGTGAATTTAACATGTGTACCAATAACACTTTGTTTTACAGCACAGTAAACCAGTCCCATGCCTGATAAAAGTATATATATATATATATATATATATATATATATATATATATATTTAGAAAGCTTGTGAGGAAATTATTACTCTATTTTTGTTTTACTTGGATTGCTTGTCTGTGTACTTAATAAAGGATTTTCGACTGGAAACAGACTGCCTGCCTTGCTTGGATTACTTTCGAATACTTAGTAATACTGTAGAATTATATATTTTCTATTATTACTTTTTGACTTGACGAGTTTACGTTCGCTACTTCTACTACTATTGTCTGATCTGATTAATATACAGTGATTAACTAGAAATATATGGACTGAAAATCTTCCACACAGAGAAGTTTCTTACACTGTTTTTTTTTTTTTTTAATTACACAACTATCTAACATATTCACAACTAACTACATCACACAAACTCATTCATCACCCCTGCTCTACAAAACTTATTACTGGCCTACTGCCCATGTAGGGGCCTCTGCTCTATTAATAAATTCTTATTACTTACAAATAAGTCAAATAATGTTACAGGAGAGTCGCTCTACTCACAGTACATTGCTAAGCTCTGGAACAGTATTCTCACGCAAATAAAACTCTTCAACAAACTCATCTCATCTTGTCTTTTCCTTCAACGATTCTTCTAACCCTGCTTAAACAACATCTAAACCAGTCCTGGTCCTGCACATGCTCATCTCATGGCTGAGGCTTTGTGTTCACTGTACAGTACTCTCCAGATACTCTCCTTAAATAGAATACTCTCAACCTCTCACTGAAATGACAAAACAATTTTTATGTATAACTGCTGCTTGTATAATCCAATACGTTGCACGTGGGCTTTCCCTTTAGTAACTTCCACTTCTGTAAAATTTTACAATGTATAAATGTAACTACTGTTTATGTATAAATGTAAATAGAAATGTCACTACTGTGTTTAACTGGAACGTAGTGTAATGCAATGTAAGTTAAAGTTAATGGAGCTTTTCTGACCAGGCCTCCACTGAAAATGGGTATTACCCAGTTAGACTTTTGTGGTAAACAAAGACACATTAAATAAATAAATAAATAAATAATAAATACAATAAGATATGTTATCAATGTGATATACATCACAATTAAAGTATGCTGGCATGGCCAAGTCAGTGCACCAATTAAAGTATGCTGGCATGGCCAAGTCAGTGCACAATTGCTCTTTCAGTATAGCTCTGCATAGCTGCATCCCACTCTTGTCCAGCACAAGAAAAGTACAGTAGCAGCCCTCAGGTACACCAGTGTTGATGTACACTACAAACTTCCAACCCTGTTCATTACATAAATGGAGATGGAATCGGGTAGATAGTAAAGCAGGAAATTGGAGAACAGCAAAAACAAGTAAACACAGAAGGATAACCATAACATATGAAAGGTAGGGAAGGAGGGAAGAATAATATTTTTTTTTGAGAAGCAGTCCCTTTTGTAAGATTTACCCTCTAACCACACCTTCTACCCAATCACAACTCTACTCACTACTCCACTTCCTGTCACTCACTTCCTATCTACCTCATTAACCCCTCCCCAAACATGGCCCCCTTCACCTACACCTTCATCTTGTTATCTCATGCTATACTTACATTAGCTCTTTTAGTAGAACTCCCCTCATTCAATTTGAACTTAGCACTCACTTCATACTCATCCGAAACTATCTGAATATATCCCTCAGCAGAAAGCTACTCAGTTATACACCCCAGCTTTTATTCTATAACTCCTCTGCTTTGTATTAAAATACTTCTTCTCCCCACAAAGGATTCAGCTTCATGCACAAACCTTAGCACCCCCCTTCTACTGCACCCTATACACCTATATATAACAAGCTTCTGTGACACAAGCCCTCTTATCAATTTTCTCATCACTAATTCAGTGTGGCAACATCCATCCCAACCCAGGTCCCATTGCCACCACTCCACCCAGCACAAGCAAACCCCATAAATCATTACACATCACAACCATCTTCTTCTTCTTCTTTCGGCTTTTCCCAGTTAGAGGTTGCCACAGTGGAACACCTGTCCACTCATGATTGGCAGTGGAGTTTTTTATGGTGTCGAGCTGCCAGCCCGGCGCCCAACCTTCCACAGAAGGCACACACATGCACACACTCACACCTAGGGCCAATTTAGTGTGTCCAATCCACCTACAGCATGTCTTTGGGGTGTGGGAGGAAACCGGAGTACCCGGAGGAAACCCACGTGACCACAGGGAGGACATGCAAACTCCACACAGAAGGCACCCCAGTGGAGGATCGAACCAGAGAACCTCTTGCTGTGAGGCAACAACGCTAACCACTGCACCACCGTGGCCACTCATATTACACATCACAACCATAAACCTTCAAAGTATCCTGAACAAAACTTCAGGGCTGCACTCACATGAAGGACACAGAATTCCTCCCTCCCAACTACAATGTAACATGGGCAGATAGAACTAACAAAAAGTGTGGTGGTGTTGCTATCCTATCCCCCAATGCATTTAATATACACCCATTTACTGGTCAAATACCACAGTTTTCTAAAGCCGAAACCTTAGTCACTTTTCTGAAAATAACTAACTCTAAAAACCTCTGTATCATAGTCTTATATGTTCCACCTAGAAATAACATATCAGTTTTGGAAGATGTACTTTCTTGGGCCTCCCACAACATAAAAAATGAAATCAAAATGCTCAGTGATGTAAATATAAACTGGTCACATATTAGCTCAAAAACTCCCATCAGTACTATTAACCTACTTCATTATACCCAACTTATCTCTACTACCACCAGATAGAGTAATAGAATCAATGAAGGAGCCATCATAGATAGGCTCTTAGTCTCTGATCCCTCTAAAATCTCATCAGTCGGACCCTCCCTAACTCTTTACATGACCATCTTCCTGACTTTGTTATTCAAACTACTCCCCCACCATGGAAAATCATTATGTTAAACATGTCAGGAACCTATCCAACTTCAATCCATCCACTTTTAACAATGCTCTAAAAAGCATCAATTGGAATATTCTAAAAACTTTCCCACTTGATGATGCCCTGCTCTAGTCTAACATCACGTTCCTAAAAGTACTAGACAGCCATGTAACCGTACAAAATGACTAACAATTAATCATGCTTCATGGTTAACTAAACCAACAAAGGAACAAATGTTACTAAGAGATAAAAATCTAGAAACTTTGGAATAAACATAAGAGCAACTCTGATCTAGTAAAATTCAAGCAACTTCGTAACCATGTAAAAAAACTTGTAACCAAAGATAAAAAAGCACACTACACTGATCTCCAAAAAAATCACAAGCACAACCCCAGACAATTCTGGTCCTCCATTAGTACTCTTCTTAACCCAGGTACAAAAAATAATCTTTGCCCCCACCCTGGCAAGTCTCCAGATCAGCTAGCAAGTTGATTTAACTTCTGCTTCATTGGCACTATAGCTAATATTACATCCAGTTTCTCAAGAGCTCTTCCTGCATCTAGTACTCCAGACCATATTACTGTATTACAACACACACAATCCCTACTTCCACACAGTACCACAAGCATTTCAGATCAATCCACCTTCTCCACTCACACACAGCTCCAGGACCCTTCTTCCTCCCACTTAAACGCTCCTCTCCCGCAAACAATTCCAAGCCCATATTCACACTCTTGACTGTCCCAACCTCTCTTATAAAAAAATACTAAAACCTTGTTCCAATGCAGCAGACGGACTACCCATTCAGTATCTAAAAACTGCCACAGATGCAATTGCTTAACCCATTAGTATACTCATAAATCAATCCATACAAGAATCCCATGTTCATAACCTTTAGGAAAAAAGCATACATTATACTACTCACAAAGGACGTTCCTCAACTGATACTTCCACTTTTCACCCCATAGCTATTTTATCCTCATTGTCTAAACTACTGGAAAAATGTATACACAATCAACTTCTGCTTTTCACTTTCAAGAATCAGATCCTTTCATAGGTTCATAGGTAGGTACTAGGCTATTGGCCCTAGGGCCTATATAAGCTTAGCCAAAAAACTGTACCCTGGCTTTCGCCACCCAAGAAAATTATTTTCTTGTGCCCCTGTCGAGCAGAGCCACAGAAGTGATCCCTGGGGTGAATTTCCCATTTCCCATCCAATCATCAAGATTTTTCTTGAAGAGTGCCAATGAGTAGCTCTGTTTGACATAGATAAGTAGTCTGTTCCAGAGTATGGGAAGTCTCTGGGACAGGAATCTATCCCTCCAGCATGTTCTGTTTATTGTGGTGACAAGGTTTAGGTCCCTAGAGCGTGTAGCTCAGAGGGATTGGGATTTCTTTAAGTGGAGCATGTCCAACAGATCTGGGTTTGACATAGCTTTGTATGTTAGGCAGAGATCGCCCCTGAGTAGGCGATATGCGATGGAGTAAAGCTGTAGTTTTTTGAGACAGTCTGCATAGGGCATCTGTTTGAGGCCAGTAATCCTCTTTGTGAGGTAGTTCTGTGGTCTTTCCAGTTGTTGTAGATGTCTTGTGAGGTACATACCAAAAGGGGCATTGTACTCTATAATGGGTCTAATGAGTGATGAGTAGAGGGGAACAATGACCTCTTTTTTTCTGGATGAGAATCCCTTTGTGATGAGATGAGCCACGTAGAAGGATTTCCTGACCACTGTGGCAATGTGATTATCAAAGGAGAGACTACTGTCCACCTGTGTCCCAAGGTCTCATCACATTTTTGGCATTAAGTAGACTACCAGCTATAGCCATGGGTACAGAGTTTTTACCAAAGGAGATGACAATACACTTTTGACATTGAGCTTCAGGCCATGGCTTTGACACCAGGTATCTGTCTCAGTGAGGCCCTTTTGTAGTTTTTCCACATTGTTAGGAGTTTCGATTATGGCTCCTAGTTTGCAGTCATCTGCAAACTTTGTTAGCCAAAGACCTTCTGTGTTAGCCTGCACTTCAGAGAAGTAGATACCAAACAGGAGAGGACCCAGGACTGAACCCTGTGGTGCTCCACTTGTCACTGGTCTGAAGTCGGATTTGGAATCCACTACTTTCACAGTGTGGGTTCTGTCCGTGAGCCAGTTGGCAACCCATCTTGTGACATAGGAATTTATACCTAGTTTAGTGAGCTTATTTATAATTCCAGAGTGGGGGATGGTGTCGAAAGCTGTGGCAAGATCTAGATAAGCTGTGTGAACCATTTTACCCTCATCTATGGGTTTGGTGACTGCTTCAAAGAAGTCAATCAGGTTTAGGAGACATGCTCTGCCTTTTGCAAATCCAAACTGGGTAGGGTCCAGAGTTTGGAGATTACCAATGTCTTTGTTTATGAGTTCCATGATGATACGTTCCATGGCCTTGCAGACCTGGCTCGTCAGGCTATTGCGCTCACAAACATAACATGATTTCAGACCAGGTCGTAGCACTTCTATTGCCCTAATATCCTTTATGGACCAAGTTAATACAGCCCGTGACTCTGGGAAGTTTGTCTCCACTCTATTTGTGGACCTATCCAAGGCCTTTGATATCATCTCTCACACTCTGCTCCTCCTTTAGCTTTCTAATATCAGACTCTCTACCCTGTCATTCAACTGGTTCAGTAGCTACCTAACAAACAGAGAACATGCTGTAAAATGGCAACAATATAACTCCCCATAAATACACAACCCCACTGGGGTCCCCCAGGGCTCTATTCTAGGACTTCTTCTCTTCAATATTTTTATCAACGTCCATTTAGCATGTCACCGGGGATCTCTTGTATAATACGCAGATGATTCCACTGCTATCTGCTCTGCAACTGACTTAACTCAGCTGTAACACACCACTCAATCTGCATTTTCCGCCATAGAATCATAGCTCCACAGCAACCATCTATCTCTAAACCCCAAAGGGATACTCCCCTCAACAAAACCCAATTTAACATACTCTCCCTGAACAAAACAAAAATTGAAATAGTTACCAGTATCAGACTGCTAGGTGTCATAATCGATGAAAATCTAAAATTTGATCTACACATCCAAAATAACATCAGTAAGGCCCAGACAAAACTAGGACTTCTTTACAGACATAAACAATTCCTTTCATTCCCATCAAAACAAGTACTCACATACACCTAACTACTTCCTGAATATTTCACCTTGTAATAACGCTTATCTTTTATGCTTTGTATATGTTTTTGTGGAGCTTTTCTCCCTGGGCCACCACTGAAAATGGGCTATTCTTGGCCCAGTGGGGTATCCCAGTAAACAAATCCCAGTAAATAAATAAATAAATAATTTACAAAAGAAAGATAGGTGGGAAAAGTAGTGAGGGATGGCTATGGATGGGGTAAAGAGAAAAGAGGAGGTGGCAGGGGCAGACAGAAAAACACAAAACACAGAGCCAGAAAGACAGGGGCAGTATGCATACAAAAGGTGGGGAAGACAGAGAAAGGACACATGCACACAGGGAAGGGTTGGACAGTGAATAGGGAATGGAGAGTAACACATTAAGAAAAAAAGTAAACAGATGGAGACAGGTGAAGTCCTTTCATAGTTGGATGCTAGGCAGGCCCAGAGGGCAACAATTCCAGGCAACACTCATCAGGATGGCTTATGTTATGGCAGATTACCTGTGATTGTTTGATGGTTAACGAATGTCAGTTACATGACTAGCCACCCCTGAATATGCTTTGCTTTGATGAGGCAGGTATCCTGTTGCCAGCACACTTCAGCAGCCACCAGCCTCAGTAACTGCCATCACGAGACCAATGGAACCCCTTCAGTCTACTTTCACAAGAAGAGCATTCACTTCTCTTCTCTTGGGAACAGACACAGAGGGTATCAGTGACCCCTCCAGGTGACCTGTAGCAAGAAAGCCATCATATATCCCTGCTGAGAGGCACACTTGGTGGCTGGTGACCAATCACAATCCAGTACAAAATACACTGACTGTCACAACCCAAGGTAATCATAGCCTTTACCTTTTCCTTTTCCAAAAGTAAACCTGCAAAAGTATGATAGAATGGGAAAAAATGATTTTATATCTATCTATCTATCTATCTATATATATATATATATATATATATATATATATATCTATATATCTATATATATATATATATATATATATATATATATATATATATCTATATATATATATATATATATATATGTATGTATATATATATATATATATATATATATATATATAAACCATATAGGTTTAATATAATTTGCCTGAATGAAAGAGATCCACTGTTATCAGGTAAAATCAGAATGTCGCTCGCAAAATGTAAAGTGAGTTGGATAGTTGAACACACCTATGAGAATGCAGTAGTGCATTCACAGATGTATGCAAATGCACTGTTCGACTATATGTACGAGATTGCAGTACAGTGGGGATAGGAAAGTAATCCATATCCCCACTGTAGTGTGATCTCGGAGTTGGAATAAATTAGTAGCAATCAGGGGGTGCAGGGGCACCTCAAAAACGTGATATGTCGTATAGGAGTTTGATTTATATCAGCTCCTATACGGCTATCACGTCACATTTTCGGTGACAATGTCGACTCAAATGTGTCACTTATTTGAGGCGACATTGTGCACGCTCGAAATGTTTCATTTTCGGTTTAACTTTTCGCTCTTTCGAACGGCAAATGTTTTGCTGTTCGAAATAATGATAGTAAACCTATATATATATATATATATATATATATATATGTGTGTGTGTGTGTGTGTATATGTGTGTGTATATATATATATATATATATATATATATATATATATATATATATATATATATATATATATATACTGTACAAAGAAGGTCACAGATGTACATTGGACTGGCACAGATGTTATATACAAACTGCTGCCAGGAAAGGTGCTTCTGCTTTCTAAAGCACCTAACCATCTTTAGCTGTTAAGCTTCCATCAATGTAAAACAAAGTTTGTAATCTTAAGTATACATATACAAGAGTTAAGGCAGTTGAAAACAGTGGTATTAAAAATCATGTTTACAGTACGTTTCATGGTCTCTCTGCCTCCCAGTGGTGAAGCAGGTTCATGTGGTACCACTTCTAGTAACTGCACCACTGGTACTATTGCTCATCAGAATGTGTTATGCTAGTTGTTTCACTCATTATTTCAGTAAGCTCATGCCAGGCATCCACGTTCCACAAAAGACCATTATAATTGTCCAGAAGTTCTTGTGCAGAAGAATGGGAAAAGTCCTTCTAACCCTGCAACATCATGCTTGAGCCCTGCATATCCCACTGCTTGAAGTAGCTATGGCCACTCGCTCAGGTCCAATCTAGAACTGAAATGGTAACCTTGTACACATGGATGCATATTTGTGAATCACATGTCTGAATGTAATATTGCACCATGGTGCTAATCATGTATGTACCAATGAACTAAGGCACTAAAACATGATCATAGTATTGTACCCCATTGCTAAGGGCATACACATGCCATCTGCATGAGAATACTGGTCACATGTCTTGTGGTCACTTTGATGTGGATCGATAGTGCTGGCATGTTTGGGTAGAGCACTGTGCAATAGCAGTGATTCATAGACACTGGAGCTAACTAGTTTCATTACTATAACCATCCTTCTATGTGTCTCATGTTAGTGTGACACAGGTTCATAGGTTCACAGGTGATTACTAGGCTAATTACCCCTGAGAGGCCTTTTAAAGCCTAGTCTTGCTTCCTGTATGTATCTGTCAGGTTGATATTCTATTGCTGTTTTAGGGGTATATGTAGACTTGAGATAGGGTGGTCAAGTATTTACAGGTTGCCTCTATCTATTAGGGACATAGGTGCCAGACCACAGTTAAATTTACAATTCCTTATCCACTGATCCAAGTTATGCTGGAATTTAGTTAGGGGAGAATTCTGCTTGACGTGAATGGGAAGTCTGTTCCAGAGAAGGGTAGTCTCTAAGATGCATATCTGTCCCTTCAGCATGTCCTATATATTGCAGGTGAGGTTTATATCTCTAGATTGGGTAATTCTGAAACTATTTGTTTTGTGGATGTGCAACAAGTCCATCAGAGCAGGATGGTAGGATGTTTTGCAGGCCAGACATAGATCACATCTCAGTAGCCTGTAGGACACTGAGTACAATTACAGGGCTTTGAGGTGGCCCCCTGTAGTTGAAACCTACTATAAGGAAATGTAAGATGAGGCATTGAGACCTTTATGGGAGTGTGTTAGATAAAACAGAGTCTGAAAAGGATCCAGTGTATTGATACCACTGAAAATTAATCATTTATAATACAAGCAGTTTGCAGTGACATAAGATAGAATGCTGGCCTGTATTGCTAGGTGGTAAGATCTAGGTAGACCATTTTATTGGTACCTGACTACAAACTGAAGGGCTGTGCAGTTTTGGTGACCTAACTAGTAGAGACTGCGTGTGCAAATGTGTCTCACTAAGATAGTGAAGAAGTTGCAAGGACTAGTTAAGATGACAAAGTGGAGGAACTAATTGTGTTCCCACAGGAAATGAGGCAGCCTAGAAGAGATAACATATTGTTTTGTAAGGCTCTGAGAGGGACGAGGGGATGCATAGTGCTGAAAATGAGGAATAAGGAAGAAGTCATGGAGAGATACCCGATAATGGAGAAGAAGGGACAGATCTGAGAAAATCCTCACGCTGCTTGGTTTTTCAGTTCAGTTTTTGGCTGGAGTGTCTTCTGTGTGAAATCTGCACATCTTCAATTCCACATGGGTTTATGCCAGGTTCTTCAATATCTTCTTGTCAGTAGGTGTTCATGCTATATATGAGTGATCATGTCTGTGTGTGTTCATGTGCGCTCACACGCTGTTTGTGTGTGTGTGTGTGTGTGTGTGTGTGTGTGTGTGTGTGTGTGTGTGTGTGTGTGTGCGTGTGTGTGTGTAAGGGCATGCATGCATAAATGCATACTACAAGGGCCTGGTTCCCTTTTTGGGATTAGTTTTACTACCTTGAGGTCATTTGAGTGTTGGAGCAGTTTCAGACACTCTTATGAATCTGAATGGGATTACATAGGTTATTAGAATAAACTGCAGTTATCTCTTTTGACTTATATTAGTACTAAGACATGGAAATATCCTGCAATGCATACAATACCATGGTGTTATTTAAAGAAAAAGGAAAAAGCATTTCTTTTTTAAATTAATGCTGTTGTATGGATCGTGCAATCCCCAACAGCACCAAGATGCTATCCTCCAAAAAAAGAAAGCCAATCTGGTGGTCCCCTGCCATAAACAAACTGCAACAGAAGAAAGAAACTGTTGCAAAAAAGAGTAAAATCCCATGATTGGAGGAACTTCCTAGTCAGCCTCAGTAAGAAGCTGAGATCCCTCATATAATCCTCCAAAGCTAGTTACGAAAACAAAATCGCCACTGACTCTAAAGACAACCACAAAGCATTCTATAGCTATGTTAAGAATCTCAACGGCAACACTCAGATCCACTCTGAGTTATAGCACAATGGCACTAAATATACAGAACCAACCGATATTTCCAACATCCTGGCAGATAGGTTCGGTGCTAACTTTACTCCCTTCTCATCCCCTAAAGGGCCCATCTCTATACCGGAAGAATGCAAAGTTCCTGTAATCACGGCTGCACAGGTAAAAAACACACTCTTCAAAGCCAAGAACACAGCATCCATGGGACCTGACAACATCCCAGGCTGCGTTCTACATGAACTACAGAACAAACTGGCACCCCACCTAAGTACCATGTTCAATCATAGCCTCACCTCAGGCTATGTGCCCACTGAATGCGCACAGCAACGGTTATCCCACTCCACAAAGGGGGAGCCACCATGGATCCTGGAAACTACCACCCCATTAGCCTGATGAGCCTGTTCTGCAAGGCTATGGAATGTATCATCATAGAACTTATAAACAATGACATTGGTAATCTCCAAACTCTGGACTCCACTCAGTTCGGGTTTGTAAAAGGCAGATCATGTCTCCTAAACCTGATAGACTTTTTTCAAGTGGTCACCAAAGCCATAGATGAGGGTAAGGTGGTTCACACAGCCTATCTAGATCTCGCCAAGGCTTTCAACACCATCCCCCACTCTGGAATTATAGATAAACTCACTAAACTAGGTATAATCCCTATGTCACAAGATGGGTTGCCAACTGGCTCACTGACAGAACCCACATTGTGAAAGTAGCAGACTCCAAATCCAACTTCAGACCAGTGACAAGTGGAGTACCACAAGGTTCAGTCCTGGGTCCTCTCCTGTTTGGTATCTACTTCTCTGAAGTACAGGCTAACACAGAAGGTCTTTGGCTAATGAAGTTCGCAGATGACTGCAAACTAGGAGCCATAATCAAAACTCCAAAAGATGTGGACATCCTACAAAAGGGCCTTGCTGAGACAGATGCCTGGTGTCAAACCCATGGCCTCAAGCTCAATGCCAAAAAGTGCATTGTCATCCCTTTTGGTAAAAACTCTGTACCCATGAACTATCACATAGGTGGTAGTCTACTTAACACTGAAAGTGTGATAAGAGACCTTGGGACACAGGTGGACAGTAGTCTCTCCTTTGATAATCACATTGCCACAGTAGTCAGGAAATCCTTCCACGAGGCACACCTCATCACAAAAGGTTTCTCATCTACGAAAAAAGAGGTCATTATTCCACTCTACTCATCACTCATTAGACCCATTATAGAGTACAACGCCCCTTTTGGTATGTACCTCACAAGACATCTACAACAACTGGAAAGGCCACAGAAATACCTCACAAAGAGGATTACCGCCCTCAAACAGATGCCCTATGCATATCAAAAAACTCCAGCTTTACTCCGTCGCATATCGCCTACTCAGAGGCGATCTCTGTTTGACACACAAAGCTATGTAAAACCCAGAGCTTTTGGACATGCTCCACTTAAAGAAATCCCAATCCCTCCGAGCTACACGCTCTAGGGACCTAAACCTTGTCACCACAATAAACAAAACATGCTGGAGGGATAGAGTCCTGTCCCTGAGACTCCATACTCTGGAACAAACTACCTATCTATATCAAACAAAGCTCCTCATTAGCACTCTACAAGAAAAATCTTGATGATTGGATGGGAGATAGGAAATTCACTCCAGGGATAAATTCTGTGGCTCTGCTCGACAGTGGCACAGGAAAATAATTTTCTTGGGTGGCGAAAGCCAGGGTGCCTTTTGGCTAGGCTTATATAGCTCCTAGGGCCAATAGCCTAGTACCTACCTATGAACCTATTATAGTATACCACGGTGAATTGCAGTTGCGTATACTTACCCATTCTGGTGAACTGTAGTTTGGTCACTTGGACTGTTCCTTCATGGCCAAATAACACCCCCTCACCATATGCAAAATATGAATTACCCATACTCATTCATGGTTCCCTATCAGAATTTTAACACTTTTCAATCTGAGTCTCAAAAAACTGAAAGTAAGTGCAATTATCAGATTATAGCAGTGTAGTGTAAAACTCATTGTTAAATCTGTAAAGCATTTTTTTTAAGAGTGAAGTCCCCCTGCATCCCTTGATAAGGAGGGGCTGCACTTACCACACCCCCACTACTTGTATATACTGACTCTATAACTATTGTATCAGAAAAGATGGAATACTTTTCAGAAACAACAGTTTCAGAGCTATCACTTATATTTCCCTGTAATTGCAGTTACATTCTTCTGTTCCAAAGAGTGAGCAAACATACGGTAGAAACTATCTGTCATATCGTATTGCATTATTATAAAGGGAATGCAACAACTGTGTATGTAGTATGTTGCAGCTATTTCAGCTTCTTTTACAGCATGATAGTTGGCAATCCTGGAATGACAATGTGACTGACACTTCTTACAAAGCCTATAGATAGAATATATTGTAATACATACAGAGCTGACTAACAGATGAATAGCCTAGAAAAAACATAAAATGAGCTGGTATGATGACACTGAAAATAACTCTACCAAAAGTAATACCTTACAAATAAAAACAGTAACATGATACGCAATCTGTTGTACTGCAGAGGACTCTGCCCGGTTACTCCACAACTGAAATATAAACATTACGAATGTCAAGCAATTAAGAAATGTACAGTAAATAAAGTGGCCCATTCAAAAAAATCCCTGTTTGCTAGACAGACATACACATGCACACGTGCACCTGCACACAAAATCACAAAGACACACACACACACACACACACACACACACACACGTGCACCTACACACACACACACACACACACACACACACACACACACACACACACACACACACACACACACACACACACACACACACACACACACACACACACACACACACACACGCACATTCAGTTATCTTTTAAAACTGGAGCATGCTGAAACAAGTGCTTTATGATCCACTTCACCAACCTGAAAAATAACTTGCTAATTTGTTAACTAACTACATATTCTAAAATGGAACAATGACATTACAAATACCTGCTAAATTATTTCCACAGCATGCCCTACCATGATTACAGGTTCATAGGTTCATACTAGGCTATCTGCCCTAGGGCAGTTATAAGCCTAGCCAGAGTATGTTTGGCTTTCGCCACCCATTTTAAATTAATTTTGCTATGCCCTTTTTTGAGGTTAGTATACTGTGCCTCTGTCTAACAGTGACACAGAAGTGATACCTGGGGTAAACCTACGATCTCCCATCCACTCATCAAGATTCCTCTTGAAGAGAGTCAATGAGGGACTGGGATTTTATTCCAGAGTGAAGGGAGCCTCTGGGTTATGAATCTGTCCCTCCAGCATGTCCTATTTATTTCAGTGCTGAGGTTCAAGTCAGCTCGATGGGATTTGGATTTTTTGAGGTGCAGCATGTCCCTTAATTCCGGGTTGGACATGGCCTTATACGTCAGGCACAGGTCACCTCTGAGCAGGCGGTATGCCACTGAGTAGAGCTGGAGTTTCTTTAACCGGGCAGCATATGGCATCTGTTTGAGCCCTTTGATCCTCTTGGTGAGGTACTTTTGGGGTCTTTCCAGTTGCTGCAGGTGTTTGGTAAGGTACATCCCAAAAGGGCATTGTACTGATTATGGGCCTGATGAGGGATGAGTAAAGAGGCACGATGACCTCCCCTAATCTAGATGTGAATCCCTTCATGATTAGGTGGGCTATATAAAATGTTTTTCTAACCACTTTGGCCACGTGGTTGTCAAATGAGAGATTGCTATCAACTTGGGTCCCCAGGTCCCTAATTACTTCTTCTGTACTTAATGGATTACCACCTATGTGGTAATTTGTGGGCACTTTGTTTTTGCCAAAGGGGATGACTATACACTTTTTGGCATTCAGCTTGAGGCCATGGCTCTGGCACCAGTTGTCTGTTTCTATGAGGCCCTTTTGGAGGATGTTTGTGTCGGCTGTAGAGTTGATTATGGCGCCCAGTTTGCAGTCATCTGCGAACTTGGTCAGCCACAGTCCTTCCGTGTTGGCCTGTACCTCCGAGAAATATATACCAAACAAGAGAGGTCCCAGGACTGAGTCTTGTGGGATGCCACTTGTAACTGGTTTGGAGTCTGACATGGCTCCAGCTATTCTAACCATGTGGGTTCTGTCCTTGAGCCAGTTTGCAACCCATCTAGTGACATAGGGGTTTATATTTAAGCTGGTGAGCTTATCTATAATGCCCGAGTGGGGTATTGTATCAAGGCTTTATGAGGTCCATATAGGCTGTGTGGACCACCTTCCCTTCGCCAATGGCCTTGGTGACTGTTTCAAAGAAGTCAACCAGGTT
Source organism: Protopterus annectens (assembly GCF_019279795.1). Taxonomy (NCBI): domain Eukaryota; kingdom Metazoa; phylum Chordata; order Ceratodontiformes; family Protopteridae; genus Protopterus; species Protopterus annectens. The sequence goes on from NC_056745.1 coordinate 202,212,546, forward strand.
TAAGAGGCAGGATCTGCCCCTAACAAAGCCGAACTGGGTAGGATCCAGTGTCTGTAGGTCCCCAATATCTTTATTTATGAGGTCCGTGATGATCCTTTCCATAGCTTTGCAGACCAAGCTAGTCAGGCTTATGGGGTGATAGTTTCCAGGGTCCGTTGAGGCACCACCTTTGTGGAGAGGGACCACTGTTGCTGTATGCCACTCTTTGGGTACATATCCTGTAGTAAGGCTGAGACTGAACAGTAGTTTTATGTTTGGGTTTAGCTCTTCTTGGAGTTCATGTAGGATGCAGCCTGGGACACCGTCTGGTCCCATTGATGCTGTGTTTTTTGCTTTGGAGAGGGCAGCTCCCACCTGAGCATCTGAGATGTCAGGGGGCAGCACTCTGCTGGGATAGATATTTGCCCTTTTGGTGGGAGGGGGAGAAGTTTGTGCTGAACCTGTCAGCTAGGATGTTGACAATGTCTGTGGGTTCGTGTATTTTTGTCATTTTGGACTAATTCTGAGCATATCTGGGAATTCCCACCCAGGTTCCTAACATAACTAAAGAAAGCCTTGTGATTATCCTTAGTGTCCTGTGCAATTTTTCTCTCAAGCTGGCCTTTGACGATTTTATGAGTGCCCTTAGTTTTTGCTAATACTGATCAGAGATGCCTTCCCTTTTGGGATTTTGCTCTATCATGTAGTAGCTTCCTCCTTCTATTGTATAGTTTGTTTATGGCTGGGGTCCACCAGACAGGTTGTCTGCCTTTGGAGGATTGGGTCTTGGTTTTATTTGGGATTGCATGATCCATGCATTCCTGAAGGTGTTCATAGAATGCATTTATAAAGGATTCTGGTCTGGGCGATATTTTCCACAGGCCCGGGGGCTTTGCAGCATTCCACCTCGGTTTTGAGGAGTGTGAAATTTGCTTTAGAGAAGTTTTTCACTGTGGTTTTCTGGTCAGGGGGTGGGGTCGGGATGTGAATATCCAGTGACATCAGTTTATGGTCTGATCTTACCAGTGAGGGATACACTTCTGGTCTGGAGCATAGAGTCCCCATGTTGGTGATGATCAGGTCCAGTATGTTTTCCCCTCTTGTGGGAGTGGTAACAAGTTGTTCCTTAGCATTTGAGTTTATGAATTCTAGGAACCTTTGTGCAAGGGTGTTGGAGCTAGAGTAATGCTCCCAATCTATGTTTGGGTAGTTGAAGTTGCCCAATATAATGGTGTTTGGAGAGACCTTCATATTTTCCAGTGTTCTCAGGAAGGCCGAGTGGGGTTCCTGGGTTTGGGAGGGTGGTCTGTAGCAGGCTATAAACTGGAAGGCAGTTTTACCCACTGTTAGTTGCACATGGATAGTCTCTGATGCTTCGTGCTTTGCCACTAACCTGGAGGTGTGGGTATCTTTGATGAATATCGATACTCCCCCTCCTTTTGTGGTTCGGTCCAAGTTTTAAATAAAAGCATGGTATGAGGTATAACCTGGTAGTGCTGGGGTGCTCTCGTGAGTCCTGAACCAGGTTTCTGTTACTGCACAGATATCGATGTTCTCCATGCTAAGGAGAGTTTCGAGTGCTTGCATCTTGAGGTTTAGACTTCTGGTATTGAGTAGCATTACTCTTAGTTTCTTATCCCTTGTGATACCTATGGAGGTGGGTTTGTCTTTTGAGCCTTGCCTAAAAAAGGCACTATGGGGTAGCAAGAGCCTTTGCCAATATCCAAAGCCCAGGGTGACAGGTGCAAGCCGTCCCTAGCAAAGCATCGTGGCTTGTCGTGCATATCATCCCAAGCTGACAGGCATTGGATCCCCTTTGAATGACACCAATACTTAAGCCAGTTGTTGAAATTGATCATCTTGTCTTCATATTGTGGCATCATTCTTGGTGAGGGTAAGATGCTACTCAAGGTCAGGGTCATACCAGCCTGGGCTACATGCTCAGAGAGCTCCTCTATGTCTCTTTTCATGTAGTCCAGGGAGGTACGTCTCAGGTCATTCACACCAGCATGGACAATGACTGAGTCATATTTGTACTTGCCTTGGAGTGACCTGAGTGCTTGTGTTATGTGGCGGATCCTAGCACCAGACAGGCTGCTCACCGTGACCTTCTCCTTGTTCAGCCTGGTGAGCGGGACGTCAGTGTGCCTGACGATAGAGTCACCTATTACAAGTGTATCAGGTGTGTTGTTTAGCCTTAAGGGCTGTGACTGTTCGGCACACTGGCTTTGTGAGATATGTGTTGCACGTGTTTTGTTTTGGGGTAGCGGTTGCTTGGGTGTCTGCTTTGGAGGTCTCTGTACAATTCAGTGATCTGTGGTATTTAGCCTTCTGATAGAAGTGATCATTTATTTCAGGAAAAAACAAGTATGTATGAATTCAAATATTTTTGTCGAATTGTTTTTGTCAGCAAGTTTAAGTTCAGTTTTATTTTATTTATTTATTTTATTTTACATTTGTTGACCGGGTTGGTCCAACTGGATACATGTCCATTTTCAGTGGAGACCCGGGGAGAAAAGCTCCAAAGAACAGAGGTACATAAACAAATATAGTGACAAAACTTGGGTAATTGAGACAGGTAACATTTATATACAAAATAAAACAGTAGGTAATAGTATAAAAATTCAATTAGTGAAAAGGCTTTAGCACATCTGTTTGCAGCTTTTTTTGTAAGGATCAATGGAGCAGCAATATTTTAGTCAATGTTATAACATTTGACAGCAAAAATAGTAGCTAATAAATAGAAAAAAACATGGATACAGGCTGTGAAAATTAGCATGATAGCCTTTTTTTGTTAATCTACTTTAATAGTGATATAATACAGGCAGTATGGATGACTGACGCATTTTATTTTAAAGTCTAGAATAATAGCTGAAATATTGTTATTTGGGTTCAATAACAAAGCAAATACTCACACAGGACCCGCAAGTACGGCTGGTGCAAAGGCCCACAAAACCTGAAACAATCACAAAACTGGCCAGCACCAAATGGTGAAATGCAAGAAACTCTTTATTGTGGCAACTCCAAAAGCTATAGAAACTATAGCAAAACAGTCAAACTAGTTTTGGCATCCATATGCCTTCCTCAGTGAACATAGCTAACAGAAATCTTTGCTCATTTCAATACACATCGCACTCTAATTAATGATTAATTACAATTGCTCATTAAGACCAGGCCTAAACAATCCCCCAGTCTAATAATCTAGTTATGTTCTTTGGTGTTTAAAACAGAGTGCCAACCCATTTTGCCCTGTCTATTTCCTTTTATTATATCAATAATAGCAAAAGTGAACTTGCTGTGGTGTGTTGCAAAGTGTGCTTATATAATGAGCTTGAATCGCTTTTATTTCAGATATTACTTAAATGTTCAGAAATCCTAACCCGCAAAGACGTAGATGTTTGTCCCAAATAAAATGCTGAGCAGGAACAACTGGCTAAATAAATAAGCCAGTCCGTGCTACAGTTACCAAACTATAGGATATCATAAACTTTTGATGTATTAGCACTGGTGAAACTCTTGGATTTAGGGACATGTTGACAGGGAGAACAGTGACCACAGGGGAAACAACCCTTAAGTAAAACTCTGAAAAGAGTAGTCTGTGATTGAGTAGTCTCCCTACTATGTTTATAATGGCTGAGGTGTGACCCCAAAGTGGGGTCCCATCAAAAGGTAAACAAACACCTGGGTCCCAAAATTTCAGAGATTCTGTCATCTGACTTTAAAATACCTCAATAACAATCAGCAATGTTCCTGAGAACATTGGTGGTGCGCCCATAATTAGTGACAAGCCTAAGATTAGTGTTGTCATCCAAAACTCTTGATTTATATGTTAATAAATCAGATCTGGTTTGTGTGGAAACCCAATTACTGGCAGTCAAAACAATGTTATGATCGTAACCTCTATGATCAAATCTATTAATGAGATCATGTTGGAATTCCTGATAAGATTTATCAGAAGAGCATATCCGTCTAATACGGAGAAATTGAGATTTGGGAATATTATCAATTATATGTCTGGGATGAAAGCTGGAGCCATTGAGTAGTGTATTATATTGGGGATAAAATTTATGATATCCTATTTTTTTGTAACTGTAGCATGAACTGGCTTATTTATTTAGACAGTTGTTCCCGCTCAGCATTTTATGTGGGACAAACATCTAGGTCTTTGCGGGTTAGGATTTCTGAACATTTAAGTGATATCTGAAATAAAAGAGCTTCCAGCTCATTATATAAGCACACTTTGCAACACACTACAACACAGTTCACTTTTACTATTATCGATATAATAAAAGGAGATAGACAGGGCAAAATGGGTTGGCACTCTGTTTTAAACACCAAAAAACTTAATTGGATTATTAGATTGGGGGGATTGTTTAGACCTGGTCTTAATGAGCAATTGTAATCAATTATTAATTAGAGTGCGATGTGTATTTAAATGAGCAAAGATTTCTGTTAGCTATGTTCACTGAGGAAGGCATATGGATGCTGAAACCGGTTTGACTCTTTTGCTATAGTTTCTATAGCTTTTGGAGTTTCTTGGGTTTCCCCATTTGGTGCTGGCCAGTTTTGTGACTGCTTCAATAATAAACCAACAGTCAGATAAATCATGCTTATTTAAATTCTGATAGAGATTTTTAATGTCATTGTTTAATAATAGCTGTATCTTAACTCTTGTGAATAAGCTTGCCTAAATGGCAGGATTCCTGTTCTTGATGCTGGTATTTTTACTGTATGATCTGACCAACCTCATATGCAAAGACTTATCATTGAACTAATCAATCAGGACACAGGGAACCTCCAAACACTGGATCCATCTGAGTTTGGATTCATCAAAGGCAGGCCATGCTTACTCACCCTGATGGATTATTTTTGAAAAGGTCACCCTGGTGGATTCTTTTTGAAAAGGTCACCAAAGCAATGGATGAAGGCAAAATGGTACCCACTGCATATGTTGACCTGGCCAAAGCATGTGACACAATTCTCACTTAGACACAGTAGATAAGCTACATACATGGAGAATAAACCACTATGTCACCTGCTGGACTGCCAAATGGCTCACAAATAGGAGAAATGACCTAAACGAAGAAATCAGTCACCAGTGGAGTCCCCCAGTGTTCTGTGCTGGGGCCTTCTCCTGTTTGGCATCTACTTTTCTGAAGTAAAAGCCAATACCAGAGGACTCCAGCTGACTAAGTTTGCAAATGACTGCAAGCTAGGAGCAGCCATTAAATCCCTCCATGACTTAGCCATCCTCCAAGAAGGTTTGGCTCAAATAAATAGCAGATGTCAAAATCATAGTCTGAAACTAAATGCCAAAAAAGGCATTATTGTGTTTTTTGAGAAGTCATTAAACCCAGAGAACTAGCATATTGGCAATACTCTCATAACAGTTGACCCAGTTATTCAGGATTTCGGAATGTATATGGACGGTGACTTAACTTTTGACCGACATGTTCTCGTTGTAAGAAAGCCTTCCTGTATTGCATAGCTTATAAACAAAAGAATTATGTCTGGAACTAGGGATGTCATTGTCTCCCTTTACTCAGACATCATTAAGCCAGTCGTTGAATATAATTCCACCTTTGGCATGTGTCTGTCCAGACACATGCAACAACCGGAACACTCAGAGATACCATAATGAAAACATACAATGCCTAAACAACATGTCTCATGTGGGCTGACTCAAAGCTCTGTCACTATACACAGTATCCTATAGACTGCTCCATCCCAGTACTGATGGACTGCATATCAGCAAGTCAAATTGCATCAGAGGTACTCTGTCTAGGGATCTAAGGAAAAAACAAAGTTCGCAGCAGCTTCCAAATAAAACTTGTAATCCACAAAACAAAGCAGCTTTTCAGGGAAAACAATAAAGCCCTGGGCAGGGCAAGCTTAGAAAATTGTGAAAAAAACAATCCTGTCTAGGGATCAAAACCTCTTCTGCAACACCAACAGAATGGTTTGGAGGGACAGATAAATATCACAAAGGATACTGCTGCTCTGAAACAGACTCCTCATCCACAGAAAACGAAGTTCACCCCTGTCCATATTCAAGCGAAACTTGGATTTATAGATGGGAAACAGAAAATTTATCACAGAGCTGCCCCCTGTACTACTAATGGACAGAAGCATCTCCTAAATGCTTTATCCCATGCATGGGTTCCCTTAAATTATCTATGGTATGATCCCAGTTATTCTCATTAGGGATAATATATAATTATTGGGGATGGCTGAGACCAATATTTTTAATTTGAGCAGAAAAAGGGAAATTGTCTAGGCTTAAAATGGACTGCAAGAGCAGCTAGCCTAGTACTTACCTATGAACATATGAATTTATGAATGTATTTGAAAGTATGGAATATGCTATGTAATAATGTGGGTAAGGTGGGGAAAGTAGAATGTAAAGCTAGTATTAGGGGATGCTTAATAAAAAGCAATCTCTAAACAGAGGGTGGTATCGGAGTGTCCCAATATCTGAAGGCGGAGCTAAGTACATGATGGCATCATATACTCCTAGGTACATTTAATGGCGAGGCAAGATTAGGGGTCCCTTCTCTATGTTTTCAATTTTTAAATGTGAAGTTTGTTATGCCAGCCATCCTTGTCTTGTGGTCAAAATATGCTGGGATGACTGCAGGTGTTCTACCTGCTTATTTGAATGTAGACTAGGCAAAGTAGGAATTATTCTGGGGCGGGTAGAGCTTTGGAAGTGGTGTCCAGCCAAATTATCTGGTTTACATTATGGGATGAGGGTGTAAAAGTAAACTGGCTATGCAAATGAGAAACCTGCAAGGTGTTCACATTTTGAAAATTAATGAAATACATTTTATTGTGTGATTTTTCTGTGCGGTAAACATTTTTGTTCTGAAATGTTTGACAGTGTTTTATTAAAATAAAATTTTATTCCAACATGCCAGTTAATTCAGCAATGGCAGACAGTTATGCTGTTTAAATGTTTAGCAGATTTAAGTGCATAAAGGTCAGAAATTTCTGGCATCGTAGGCAAGAGTATAATATACCAGAGTGAAACTTGTTTCATTCATAGTAAATCTTGCATGTAGCCAAGAAAACAAAAATATACTTAATGGAAACAAAATAAACAACAATGCCAAGCAGCTTTGAGAATTTCACATAATTTATATTTAAGCATCTTCACAATTCATAAAAGCATATGAATGTACGATAGATGGATGTCAGCTTGATATAAACATCCAGAACCTGCCTAGCATTAATAATCAGTTAATGAAGTTGGACTCATCATAGCGTTACCACAGACTGATTGCAGTTAGAAACTGACAGCTCAGTGGTAGTTCTTAACGTGCTGTGTCATATCTTGCCTTAGTTACTTTTGTTGTCATTTAAATGGAGATTCAGAGCTGCATGAGTGTTTATGGAGGAGTGAAATTAAATGTGATTTGTCAGTTCTTTAATTTCACAATATCAGGCTCCATCATCACTTAGTTTCAAAAGAGACTCCTTCCACAAAGAAGACTATAATAAAGGCTGTTTCTCAGTTCACTGATCTGGCAATATTAAATCATTCACACATGCCAGGGCCATGATATTGTGTGAAACCATGTGTTGGCAGTAAACTAGTGCAATCAGCATAGAAGGCAGATGTTTCACTGCTGGAGAAATAGATTTTTTTTACTTCATTTATAAGCTGGCAGCTCCATAGGGCTCCCTTTGTGGGGGTTGCATGAAATGCTATGTTAAATAAATAAAACTTTTCCCTTTGGAAACAGACTGTGAGGTACTGCTGCATTAATTCTGTAGACAATACTGACAGCAGTACTAGGCTAGCTGCTCTTGCAGTCCATTTTAAGCCTAGACAATTTCCCTTTTTCTGCTCAAATTAAAAATATTGGTCTCAGCCATCCCCAATAATTATATATTATCCCTAATGAGAATAACTGGGATCATACCATAGATAATTTAAGGGAACCCATGCATGGGATAAAGCATTTAGGAGATGCTTCTGTCCATTAGTAGTACAGGGGGCAGTTCTGTGATAAATTTTCTGTTTCCCATCTATAAATCCAAGTTTCGCTTGAATATGGACAGGGGTGAACTTTGTTTTCTGTGGTATAATTTGTTTTCTTTTTTTTCCCCCCAAAATCTCTATTTCAATTTTCTTTTTTCAAATAATAACAATACGGTAACTCAAAAACACAAATAAACAATACAAATACCTATCTAAAGAAAACAGACAACAATCTCGTTCCGAGAAAATTATATATATATATATATATATATATATATATATATATACACACACACACACACAATATATACACAAGAAGTCACTACATCGTCAAGATAATTTGTTTTCTTTTAGTGTCACAATCTTTCATTATTAGCTGATGACACAGGTCTGTCTGCAAAATCAAAGTATAGCCAGCAGACATCATTGGTATAAAAAATGTTGGGTGTTCTAATACCCTCTGCCTTGTTATTTAAGAATTGTATTTGAATAGAGAGGTCTGATAGCTAAATGCACACATTTTTATTGCATAATAAAGCAAAAGCCACAGTTTAGACTACCCACTAATGACAACCTCAGTCTACAGTAGAGCAAGAAAGAGCCTTGAATGTGAAATATTAATGTTGTCTTTTCATAGATCCTAGGCAGCTCACATCCTAGTGGTCTTCTAGGAGCTTGCATTTCAAAGCAAGTGGCATACATTTCACACAGCTATTTATCGATCTTTAATTGATACATTCATGCAACCGTGTAGATCATAATTTTCTTTTTTCTATTCTAACAATGCATTCTTTTTGCTGACATGTACATTTTGAACAGGACATTATCAAGTTAAAGTCAGTAATTTCAATTTTTTTTTTTAAATGCAATATATTCCATTATACATATTAGTATTGTATTTGCATTTTTGTTTTGTATAAGTGATTGTCACATCAACCAATACTGCCTACTATTTCAAAAGCATGGCTTTTGGTTTGCTTGCAGTATATTCACAACTATCTATACACTCACTGAGAGCATTCTTCTTGTAACAGACAAAGGCCTAATTACTGGAGTCATTTTTTACTGACTTTACCAGAGCATTTGAGCTTGTTGATTTCCTAGATAATTTCACTGAAATAGGCATTAGTGATATCACACTACCCTAGTTCAAAAACTAGCGTTGTAAATACCACGTCAGTGAACTTCAACTCATTGACTTCTCCATCAGTCCCTATGCAGAAAAATGTCCCCAAAGATCTATTCTGGTAACTCTCCTCTTTTGTATCTATATTAACAAATGTTTTGACTTGTCCTGTCTTCCTCTCCTGCTTTATTCTTATAACATGGTTCTATTCTGCTCCAAGTATTCTCTTTCTTGTCGAACTCAAACTTCAGGCTGATTTTTATGCCCTTATGCAGTGGGTCAGTGACAAACAGTTATTGCTTAACTCCTGTAAAACAAAAGCAATGCCTTTTGGTACTACGCAAAAGCTTACTTCTAACTCCAGACCTCTACAGATCCTCTATCATCTGAGTAATTATGACACTATTGAAATCTTTAATACATTCAAATACCTATGGATTTGTTGGGACCCCTTCTTAAATTTCTATCTCTGCGTGGATTACACACTCAAAAAAAAAACATCTCCTATTCTGGGCTAATAGATTCTCCCCCCAAAAACGTCTCCTATTCCGGGCTAATAGAATCTCCCCTTTCCTTTTCAGACTCTTTAGGAATGCTGTAATCAAAGGCATCTTACTGGATCAGCTAGAATGTGGTCTCCATCTTATTGCTGCAGCCTCCAAAAGAAATGCATCCAGTACTGAAGGATCAGAAATGCCATATGCAGATTCATCACTCCCTCCCTGAGAAATCAACACGTCAGCAAAACCATTAAAAAAGTTACCTGACTACCTGTGAAACAATGTGCAAACATTCTACTCACCTCTCAGTTTTTTAAACTTGTAAAAAAGTGGACTTTCCCCCACTAGCCTGCAGACTATTCAGCGATTCACCAACATACAACCATAGAAGTCTTAATCACTCAGGTCCTCTCCTCTAACCTCACCAAACTTGTCTGCAGTATACAAACTATGCTTTTTCAGTCCTTGGTTCCAAACTAGGGGAATCTCTCCCTTCTTTTCCTTAAGATCATTCCTTTTACTCCATTTTCCATTTGGAACTAAAAACACATTACAAGTCTAAGGACAATGCAAGGGTTCCCTCTCTAGCCATATAATTAATCTCTTCCAACCCTTCTTATTTCTGTATAACTTCCTCTGACACTACCTTTCATTGTAATTCTTTCAACATTCCATCTCTGATATCCACACTGTATATAATGCATTTGTATATTGTGTTTTGTCAGTAACTATGTATAAAATGTCATGTATCTGTTGTCTTTATAACCTTAAGCTACCTGATATTCACTTTGTACATAATACACATATAGATTACATTTTGCCATTCACTTTGTACATGATACCATATATCTATTGTGTTTACCTCTGGCTGAGTCTGAAACAAGTCCATTGGGATCAGTGCTCTTCCCCAGTTAACAAATTCAAAATAAATAAATAAACCACAAGGAACCTGGTACCTCTCTTCTTTTCTGTCTACATTATATGCATTTTCTATCTGCATTATAGGTCTTGCACTGCAGAGTTGACATGGCAGTACAGTTTGCCATATGCTGAATACAAACCAACAAGTCAAGAACAAGAAACAGACAATAAAATGACCATGACGTTCTTAGCATGGTGTAATTAAGGGAGGTAGCCAGCATTTACCAAAATATCACACCTTCTAAAATGTAGCCCATCCTCGAGTGTATTGTAATGTCCTTCCCCCCTTCACACACTGCATGTTTCTAGAACGTATTCCTTTTTACTGCTGATAATGTAATTATGAAGTTCACACTGCAATTAAGAAATGCCAGGGCTAATGGAAAGGTCATTTTGGGACAGCAACCAGGGTGCTCACATGATTGCTTTTTCAGAATCCAGAAAATAAATTAGTACACTGTAGCATGCTTCTAGTATGCCCTTGGTACAGGAAACAATACCAAAAAGTAAAAATGTCACACAGACAAACCAATTAGTAAAAACTACAAGAAAAACGTAGCCAAGCCAGAGGTATCACTGGGTGATACCTTAAATCTCCTGGAATAGAGGCCCGTGGGATATATGCAAATGACTCCTTAAATGTTTCAGCTATATGGCTTCTGACTTCTGAATGTCTATGGCTTTTTTCCTTTTTAAATATTTATGGGCAGATTCAGGCAACAAAGCCAAATGCCACTACCTGTGGACATACATGTTTTGGCCTTCTTATGATCTCATCAGCACAGCAGAAGCAGACTGATTGGCTATACTCTAGAAATACAGGTTCTTTAAACTCATCTGATGTCCATAACCATTAAAGTGTCTGCAAAATATCCCACATAACAAACAAAACCAAAAAGTAAAAGGTCACACAGACAAACCAATTAGTAAAAACTATAAGAAACACCTAGCCAGGCTAGAGTTTTCACTTTGATACATTAAACTTCCTGGAATAGAGGCCCAGGGGATATATGTGAATGACACGTTAAGAACATCAAGTGTTTCAGCTATATGGCTTCTGAATGTCCATGACTTTTTCCTTTTTATGTCTTTAGGGACAGATTTAGGTCAACAAAGCCAAATGCCACTAGCTGTAGACATGCACATTTTGGCCTTTTTATGACCTTGTCAGCACAGCATAAGTGGACTCTTTGGCTATACTCTAGAAAGACAGGGTCTTTAAACCCAGCTGATGTCCAGAGAAAAGGAAGATGTTTTTTGTGGGGTCATGAATATTTCAGGTGCTGACTGCTGCACCTTGGCTATAGCTCTCCGGAGTAGGATTCTTCCTGGTTCCTGACAGAAGGAAACCTAACAGTCAGATATCATATCTGGTGGTCTTCAATGAGGATGGGAAAAGGACCATAAGTCTGGCAGCCATTAGCTATTTGTGACTATTACCAAACGGAGTAGCTCATAAGTTTAGCAGTAGTAGAGACATGTTTGAAGAGTGTAATGGTCTTTATATACCATCAACAACTTTAATAAACTCAAGTTAAAGAATGTTGAAGAATAGTGGGGAAATGTCACTGCTGTAGCTGCATAATCAAGCTTTTTTTCAAGTAAGTATAGAAATCAAAACAAAAGAAAGAAATTGCATTTGAGTGTTAACTATGCTGTTATAGATGAGGTAACACACCTTCTTTGTTCCCTAATTTGGCAAAATCAAGCATTATGAAAGCTGCACTTATTTTTGCCATACAAAAAGGTAGACGGGTCTTGAGCAAAAGAATCAGTTATTATGTTATCAAGTTATGATCCTCATCCCATGTCAGAAGGACATGTGATTTTTGTAACAACCCCACTTCTTGATACTTTCTTGGATGGAACACATTTGCACCTCAATTAATGATTTTGTGAGCAGAGTTTACAAAAGCTATTTCTTGTTTATGATATCTCAGAATGTGTTTAAAGGCAACACATGTTAATGAATTTTAATATTGCTGTTTGAAAACTTCTCATAACTTACATTTACATGTCAGCCATGTAAGTAACTTATTAACTTTCTGTAATTTTAATTAATATGTGTAATGTGATTATTTTGTTAACATTACCTTGTGAATGCCAAAAGTCAAAAGATCAATATATAAACTGCAGAAAGGTAGGCACTGGTAAAGTAATTATGTGTAATTTGTATAGTCTAACATGTCAGTAATTTATTTTTTTCAGCTACGCACTACCAACCTGGAGTAAGTGTGAATGTGTGTGTGTGTGGGGTTCAGTGTTCCCCACCTTATTTGTTCCCTCCAGTGTTGAAGGCTAATTGGTAGCTCTCCTGTTCTGCATGCCATTTGCAGTTCACATGCAGCAGTATCAATGCAGTAAGCTTGCTAATGCTTCCACAGATCTGGCCAAATGTGGATACCAGTAGGCATCCCCTAAGTTTTGCTTGCATGTTGTAAGTCATCCAGCCCCAAGGCAGAGAGAGAGATGGAGAGTAATGATGTGAGTTGGTTCATGCTTGGTTTATTCTTCCTAATCAGTACACCTGGCTCAAAACTGCTGTTATTGTAGAAAGAAGTAGTTCCTCTCCACAGCTTGGAAGAAGACATTTTCAGTTTTGGAGCTTTATGTATCCAATAATAATACCTGCTGTGACACCCATGCCCTGGCCCAGCAATCAAGGAGCCTCAATCCTCACCACTAACACCAGAGAGGGCATCTCATATATGAAGAAAGCATAAATACACACAGTAAAGTGGAATTTCCCTTAAGAGCACACAGAGATCACAGTCAGTCCAGGGCCAGTCACTCCCTTGCTCTCCAGGTTCCCAATAAGACTCCCCACTGGCACAGCTATAGGGTCCAGATCTCGGCCGGCTGGGCAAGCTAAAATCTCCAGCACCCTCTCTGTCCCTGCCCAAGTAGCTGACACACACACTTTGAGAAAAGAGTTTATAGAACCACATAGACACTTCTGGGGAAGGCTGGCACAGGTTCTTCAGCTGTGCCCCCTTTACCCAGACTATACAGTAGTACCACTGGCCACCACCCAGCTAATATTTGTCAGCTACTCAAAGGCCCTTAAAAGGGTGTCCAGTTATTACTGTGCAATATTATTATCCAATTGGTAGTATAACTAAACAGTCAAGGCTTATTAGAGTGACTTGGTACAGTAATCACTATAAATATGCAATGTACTCTAAAGCTTAAATTATCTCTACACAAAACAGCCACAGTTAAAAGGGTTTAAAAACATTTAATAATAATAATTAAAAACACAAGACAATACTTTCTACTACACAGTGCTAGTCAAGAGTTCAGAGATCACAGAAAAATACTTACAATAACACAGTAGTAAAGTTCTGACATCACAGAAAACACTTAGTCTAATCTTTCTAGTTCCTAGCTATTTCTAAAAGAAAACACAAGTTTAAGATAATTTAGATATGAGCAAGACAGTGCTGTGAGCTGGATGGTCAAGACAAAAATGCTTAATAATCTCTGGTTTTCTCTGTTTAAATTGAAATTGCAGTTCTGATAAACATTACATCATTTGACACTTTCCTGGTGTTCCCAGGCTAACACAAACTACATAATTGTTATCTTGCACCTGCAGAAAAGTACAGCCATAAAAGACATTTCACATGTAAATTCTAGTAATTATTCCTTAAGTTAAAACAATAGGCAGGATGCTTCACTCCAGACTCATCGACTCCAAATTCTAACTTCAAAGGGACAGACATGAAATAATTTTAATTTCAAAGGACAGACAAGAAATGCTTGACTTAGCTTTCTTTACAGCAGAGGGCAATGTTGCTACATTGTTTTAAATTCAACATTTCACAGCATATTCTTTCATTTAAGAAAACAAGCTTGCAATTCAGCATTCATATTTACAAACGATAGAATTATCTGCACAATTCTATCTGGCTAGGCTGACAGCCTTCATCTATCTTCACCCAATCTTCACATATCCCCCCCCCCCCGGAGAACTCAAGCTAGTATTTCAAGTGACCCTTGAGAAACGCTGCTTGAGAGGGTTAGGTCTGAGTGTACCTTACCCCATTCCCTGGTCTTGAGAGCCCATCTGCATTGGCATTGCTACTCCCACTGCGATGCTGCACTGACATATCATATGCTTGCAACCCAAGCCTCCATCTTAGCAACTTGGCATTTTGCTGGCTGGCTCTGTTTAACCATGTTAGGAGGTTGTGATCTGTCATAACAGTGAATTTCCTTTCAAACAGATAAGGCTGAAGTTTCTGCAATGCCCACACTATGGCTAGACATTCCTTTTCAACAGCTGCATAGCATTCCTCCGTGGGTTTGACTCTACGACTTAGATAAACCACTGGGTGCTCTTCCCCCTCTGAAGAAATCTGGCTAAGTACAGCCCCCACCCCATGGTTTGAAGCATCCACCTGCACAACAAATTCTTTGCTGTAATCTGGACTAGCTAACATAGGGGGTCTGCCTAAGCTTCTTTAAGCTTCTGGAATGCCTGCTCACATGCTGGGGTCCACACTACCTTATCTGGCCTGTTCTTCCTTGCCAGGTCTGTGAGGGGAGCAGCTATGGTACTATAACTGGGGAAGAACTTTCTGTAGTACCCTGCTGTCCCTAAAAATGCCCTCACATGCTTTTTAGTAACAGGTGCAGGCCATGCCTGAATGGCTTCCACTTTGGCAGGTTCTGACCTTATCTTACCACTTCCCACTCTGTGTCCTAGGTCGGAGACCTCCACCATACCCACCTGACATTTGCTCAGCTTAGTGGTCAACCCTGCCCTCTGTAGACTGCCCAGCACCTCCCTGACATGCTGAAGGTGCTCTGGCCAGGAATGTCTGAAGATGGCAATATCATCTAGGTAAGCAAAGGCAAACCCTTCTGCTCCTGCTAGGATATGATCTACCAGCCTCTGGAAAGTGGCTGGGGCATTCTTTATCCCAAAGGGCATCTTTGTGAACTCATACAAGCCAAAAGGAGTCACAAAGGCTGACTTCTCTCTAGCACTGGGAGTCAAGGGCACCTGCCAGTAACCCTTGGTAAGATCAATGGTTATAAGATACTTAGCCCCACCCAGCTGCTCTAGGGCCACATCTGTCCTAGGCATGAGGTAAGCATCTGACTCTGTGTGACTATTTAATTTCCTGTAGTCCACACAAAACCTGGTGCTGCCATCCTTCTTTGGCACCAGCACCACTGGGGAGACTCAGGGACTGTTGGACTCTTGAATCACCCCTAGTTCCAACATCTCCTGTACTCCTCCCTCAGGGTCTGTCTGACTCTCTCAGGCACTATATAAGGGGCCTGCCTAATAGGCCTTTGGGGTCCTGTATCCAACTGGTGCTGCACCAGGTGGGTGCACCCTGGTTTCCCAGTGAACATGTCCCCAAATTCCTGCAACACTGCTCAGATTTCTTGAACCTGGGTAGGAGATAGCTGCTGGGATATTGCTACCCCTTCCACTGAAGTGTCAGCCCGAGCCTCACTGAGGAGATCAGTCCCCAGATCTCCCTCAGACTCCTCCTGCAATCCACTACAAATGTTCAGCACAAGGACCTCCCTATCATAGTAAGGTTTCATCATGTTAACATGGTACAATTTGTGCCCCTCCCGTCTGCCTAGCAGTTCCACCATGTAGTTAACATCACTTACCTTTCTTACATCATTTCACACTTTCCTGGTGTTCCCAGGCTAACACAAACTATATAATTGTTATCTTGCACCTGCAGGAAACTACAGCCATAAAAGACATTCCACATATAAGCTCTAGTAATTATTCCTTAAGTTAAAACAATAGGCAGGATGCTTCACTCCAGACTCATCGACTCCCAATTCTAACTTCAAAGGGAGAGACATGAAATAATTTTAATTTCAAAGGACAGACAAGAAATGCTTGACTTAGCTTCCCTTACAGCAGAGGGCAATGTTGCTACATTGTTTTAAGTTCAACATTTCACTGCATATTCTTTTATTTAAGAAAACGAGCTTGTAATTCAACATTCATATTTACAAATGATAGAATTATCTGTACAATTCTATCTGGCTAGGCTGGCAGCCTACATCTATTTTCACCCAATCTTCACACCTACATGTAGAATGTAGAATGAAGCAAATGTTTGCTTATTGTATTCAACAACTAAGATCCTTATTGGTGAATTTGTGCAATAGTGTTGCCATTTATTAGCTTCATTCACTGTGTTGTATCATTTAAACAGTTGGCTGTTCCTTGAATAATAATCAGGTTGGGATGTTCCTTTGACAGTAATCAAAGACAGGTGGAAAATGTATTCATTCTTATTTAATATTCTCTTATAAATGATAAACTGAGTAAATCTTGACAACTTTATAAAAACAAATTATTGCCAGTAACATCAGTCCTATATTGTACACCATTCTGCTTCACCAGGAGGTAATTTTCTTAAATTCTGGTTACTATAAATTCTGTGTGACAAGATCCCAGAATGTGATGTCATCCAGAAATGCTGATTGAAAATCTGTTGATATTTTCTAGGCATGTACTGAGAAAGCTGTAAGAATGATATTTTAGATAGGATAGTTGGTCTTAACTGGTGTGATATCGATTGTAATGGGAATATTTGAATGAAA
Organism: Protopterus annectens; assembly: GCF_019279795.1. Classification (NCBI taxonomy): domain Eukaryota; kingdom Metazoa; phylum Chordata; order Ceratodontiformes; family Protopteridae; genus Protopterus; species Protopterus annectens. The sequence goes on from NC_056745.1 coordinate 202,229,650, forward strand.
ATAGTTGTGTCCATTTAGTCAAATATGTTTGCAATATTAATTTGAGATAAAGTGGCCTCAGAATTAATACATTTAAAATGAAGGGGTGTGGAGGTGCAGGTCACTTTTTCTGTTTTTAGTGAAAGTTTACTTTCTCTGTTGACTTTATTGTTCTGATATATTCCCATATACTTATAAGAGGTTTAATTCCCTAATATGTATTCATTTAGGCCAGCAGTTAGAAACCTAACAATTTGTTGTGTCCACATTTGTCACAGATTTAACTCATTGAAAAATTACTTTTACTAAACATTTTTATTTCCTTTCCCTTCCCATAGGTTGTGGAACCTGGAGATTTGTAATATAAATTAGGGGCTGTGTTAGCAGTAGCCCCCATACACCTATGGTAGACTTTCCTCTACATGCCAACAAAAAAAAGAACACTGTAAAAGTAGTCACTTCAATGAGTTCTGTGTGTGATCATTTGTGAATCAGTCATTTATTAGGAAGTCCAATAATTTTGCTTGTTCTGGAGTCATGCATCACGGGAATGCCTTTCCCCATTCTTCTTACATACAAATATATCAATATTGTTAGTACAGACCACAAGAAATATAATGCACATGGTTTTAATATAAATGTTTTCATCTCTAAAAGCACAACTGAGATTTCTTCTGAACTCAGCTAATGTCCTAAACAATGGCTATATCTTTTTATGCTTGTGAAAATAATAAATGTGAATGCAAATACTTGCTAATGGGATGTGCTCAGAATTTTGAGGATCACAAGTATAATTTCTGTGATCATCAGACTAAAAGTGTGGAAAAGAATTTGTGCATTTTAATTCTGAGATCACTGTACCTCAGGGCATTCTCTTTACTCCAAGGTACAGTGATCTCAAAGTTAATATATTTGAATAGTGCAAGTGGGGTTGTAAAGGGAGAGTTACCCTCTACAAAAATGTTTAAAAGTGGTATAGTGAGTTTGAATATTAACTTTGATACTTATGATTTATTGTTTTGTGTTTGTAATTGCTGAGCTCGGAGTTCTGGATCTCACAATTACAACTGGGAAGCCTTGGTTTTCCTGTCTTCTTGGTTCATACAGATACTTCCTAAATAGGTGCATCTTTTCCAGTATATATATATATATATATATATATATATATATATATATATATATATATATATATATATATATATTATTTTCCATTCCCTGCTCAGTTTTAAAGTTCATTTGTATTTTATTGTACACAAGAAGCAGCCCACATGAGCTACAAGACACTCAAGTCCCTGATTTTTAGACAAGGTTTTCGAAGCTTTGGACTCAAGTGCCTGTAAAACATCCTTTAAAGTATTCCTTGGAATCAGATAACCATAAACAACCTTGTTCCATGGGTAGAATCAACTTATCCTACTTAACACTTGCCCTCTTTTCCTCCAAATAAATTCCTTCAACTCTTTATTACTTACCATTTGCAACTTCTCATCTGGTTGATAAAATATCCCTGACCTGTACATAAAATTAAAAGGACATCTTTGTGGCTTGTATTTTACTCTAAATATTCGTAATCGGTTTCTCAGTTTTTGTATTATATTTTGTTTAGTCTCTTACCATATATCTTTAACTGACATAACAGAACCCTTTTTAATCCATATTCCTAAATACTTCATCTGATCATGTTACCATAAACATGGGTATTGCTGAACCAATTCACCTGTGGGTACATAGTTTACCACTAAAGCCTTTGTTTTATCTTCATTAGTTTTATATCCAGAAAAGACATGAACTGTTTCAAAATGTTCCACAACACCAAAATGTTCTTTTCTGGATTTATCAAATGCAAAATAAAGTCATCTACAAATAAGACTAATTTTTTTGAATACCATGCCAGTTATATCCTTGAATTTGTGAATCCCTTATTTTTCCCCAGTGTCTGTAAATGTAAAACAAATAAAAAGGGGAAAATGAACATACCTGCCTGTATTCTCTGTTTAAGCATACTTCTTGAAGAGGAACCTTTCCAGCTTAATTCTTGCCACTGAGTCTTCATATATCCCAATTAACCCTATTGTTCCTTAAGGCAATGGAAATGCTTCCATTGCCTTACTCATAATATCTTGACTATTTTCTGTGTATCAAGACCCACCCATAATAGTGATGTCTTCTTACATTCTGCTTCTCTCTGGATCAACATTGCTCTTTATTAATGTTGTCAAATGTTTACCTCCCCTCCAGAAAACCAAACTGATCCATATCTATCAATTATGGCAATACCTTCCCAATTTTCTAATATTTCACCTTATTCATATAAGTTTACTACCATACATTTAAGGGAAATATGGGTAATGGTGTTAACTTCCACTGGGCCAACCAACATCTTTTCTTTTTTGTGGAAGTCATCATAATTACTTAATTTTCATCTCATCACTAAACCCATCTGTCATTTTAAGAAGTTAATATCTAGGTTTACACAAATGCCAATATGTTAACCTCCTAGTCTATTAGTTTTATAGTTTTCAACAGCCATTGGTTAACCACAGAGCAAACCCACCAACAAATACTAACTGCTGACAAATCACTTCCACAGAGACAACATTCTGACAAAGAAAAAGCATGCATCAACAATAAATTGTAAGGAAATTAATAACAATTGTATATAATCTTAACAGAGAGTTTATGAAATGCATACTGGCTATGAAACACTTGTGAAAATTCTTTTTTTTTTACTTGGTAAGCTTTCATTATGTCTGATTCCCATTTTGTTTTCTCAAGTATATCAGTAGGACTATTTGATGACAATTACTTTATAAACTTTTGCAAAAATCTTTTTTTGTCAAATCTAATACATTTTTATTTATGTAATTAATGCCTGTATTATCCAATAAATTATTGGTTAGTAATCTATCAGATTATGTATTGTCCTACACCCAGCTATTAGCAGGGACCACGTGCTGGGAACACCACCTCCATGAGTCCCAACAACATCTCCATTTGCATCCTGAACAGTCTAAAACACAACCTATCAGGATCAATGATGGCAGTCTTCAACTACAGCCTTGAAACAGTCTGTGTTTCAAGTGAATGGAGTGATGCAGCAGGCATTCCCCTCCACAAGGGTGGACCATCAAATGACCCAGGGAACTACAGATCTATCAGTCTAACAAGCCTAATATGCAAAGCCATGGAACAAATTATTATGGAAATGATAAAGTAGGATATTGGCAACCTACAGACACTGGAACCATCCCATTTTGGCAATTTTAAGGGAAGGTCATACTCACTTAAACTGGTAGACTTCTTTGAGAGAGTCCCTAAGGCAATGGATGATGGTAATACAGTGCATACTGCATATCTTGACCTAGCCAAGGCATTCAAAATACCCCACTCAGGAGTTGTCTTTCTGAGCTAGGCATAAATCCCTATATAACTTACTGGATTGCTGGCTGGCTCACAGGCAGGACTCAAGAATTTAGAATTGGTGAGACCACCTCCACTAAGAGACTGTTCTCTAGCAGAGTACCCCAGGGCTTCATGCAGGGCCCACTACTGTTTGGCATCTACTTTTTGGAAGTCAAGGCTGATGTTCAAGGCCTCTGGTTCACCAAATTTGCAGATGACTGTAAATTGGAAGCTATTATAGATTCTCCATGCAGACACTGACATCTTGCAAGAGGGTTTAACACAGACAAATGACTGGTGCCAAAGCCATAGCCTAAAACTTAAAGCCAAAAAATGCATTATAATGCCCTATGGGAAACTGATAACCCAAGTAAATAACTTCATTGATAAAACACCTCTAAGAGTCAATCTGGGAACATATAACATATGTAGAGAGCTATCTGGCCTATGTCCAACATGTAGCTAAGATAGTAAAAAAAAAAAAAAGTCATTCTATGTCACCCAACTTACAGGTAAGGTTATGGCACCCAGGTCCAAGGAAGTTATAGTACCACACTACTCGGCTATTTTCAGGCCTGTCATCAAATACAATGTCTCCTTTGACATGTATTTAACCAGGCACTTGCAACAGTTGCCCACAGAAGTTTCTTGCCAGGAGAATTCAAGGCATTAATACTCTGTCCTACACTGATCACCTAAAGGCTCTGTCTCTTTATTCAGTCTCCTACAAGCTGCCGAGAGAGGATCTTTGCTTGGCTTACAAGACTTCCTCAGAGCCAGTCCTGATGGAGCTGTTGCACATGTGCAAAGCAAACAGCACGAGAAACACTAGATCCAGGGATCTGAACTTCACTTGTGACATAAACAATGTGCTAGAGAGACAGATATGTGTTCCAAAGGATCCCTGCACAATGGAATAGGCTCCCAAGCCATGTAAAACAGAGGTTGTCCCTGGCCCTATTTAAATGAAACCTTAATAACTGGATGGGAAATCATAAATTTAAAACAACACATAAGTCGCAAAAATAGCAAGAAAAGTGAGCACAAGCAGAGCTGGGGATCACAGATCACAATGATGTAAAAAATCTGTTCTTTTTCCACAAGCTGCTGTAGTATAATGAAAACTTTTATTAAGCAAGATACAACACAATCAGATAAGCGCTTTCATCTCAGCTGATTCAGAGACTTTTTCAGACAAAGAAATAAGAATGAAACAACTCTTTAAATACGAAATTACAGCTTATGCAACTAAACCAATGCCCCTAATTAATGTTAAAACATGCCCAGCAGCACACTCTGTTCATAGTAAAGCATAAAACCTTCACAAATCTGTGAATTACTAAAAACTATGTAAAACGTATATATAATAATAAAACTAGTATATAATATATAAATATATATATAATATAATAAATACAATATGATAAACGTGGAAACAGTATTAGCATAATCTCATGTAAAGCACACAATAAATAAAATTCATCTTTCTAATGCCTTAAGTTTTAGAAAACAGGACAATGAGAATGCATCATTTAAGCCTGGCCACTGTGTGGCATTAGTTCTCAGTTGCCATAAAGCCTCATGTTTTTCCAAAATTAATGTCCATGGACCACCTGTTATGTCTGGGGTAAGTGTCTCGATAATAAATTTAAAACCATGTTCAACATGTTCCATGCAATGTTTCGCCAATGCATTCTTTACATTTTTGTTTTTTATATCCCTGAGATGTTCATAAATGTGGTTCCTAAATTTCATTTCCGTCTTGCCTATATAAAAACAAGGACACTTTAAGCAGAATGCACAGTATACCACTCTCTGTGTTACATGAACATTTCTGATTCAAACTCACTTTTGTTTTGTTAATGTTAAAATGACATCCTTCTTGTATATATGGACAATAATTGCAACTACCACACTTACTCAACTTCCCACCTCCATGTCTCTTTGTTCTAGTCTCTAAAATAGACTTTTGGCATTTGTCCTTTCTATCGTCATCTCTATTGGCAGAATCTTCATTCACCATTCTCACGTTGGCTTAGTTCTTAGTATCACCACAAAAAATAGCAAACTCCCTTAAAATAACAAACTAAGAGCCAACAGATGTGCTTGGCCCTGGTCATAGGACGTAATACGTATTCCACCAGAGTAGTTGTGCAATTAATCACGAGGAATAAAATTGCAAGTTCCAAAATAAACTTTAATAGTTAGAACAGTCCCCTGCTAAGCACGTTCGCTAATACAGCTGGTCTGTGGCTAAGTAAATTTGCAGACGACTGCAAACTAGGAGCCATAATAGAATCGCCTAAGGATGTGAACATTCTACAAAGAGGCCTCACTGAGACTTACGCTTGGTGTCAAAGTCATTGCCTCAAGCTCAACGCCAAGAAGTGCATTGTCATCCCCTTTTACAGCAGAGCAGCGGAATGGCTGTAAGTTCTGAATTTTAAGTATATTTAATGCTGAGGGGCAGAGTATTCAACAATAACATCTTTTGATGTTTAATTTTTGATTTTTAAAGTATGTTGCTGTTGTTGTTGTTGTTGTCTTTCAGCTTTTTCCGGTTAGGGGTTGCCACAGCGGAACTACGGTCTGCTAATGATTGGCAGTAGATTTTCACGAACGCCGAGGTGCCAGCTCAATGTTCAACCTTCAACAAAGGCACGCCCATTTACACATGTCTTTCAAATGCCCACTCAACCATGGGGAGGACATGCAGACTCCACACAGAAGGCACTCCTCGCACTCCAGCCGAGAATCGAATAGGAGAACCACTTGCTATGAGGCAACAACACTACCGCTGCACCACCGCAGAAGTTGATTTTTATGTCAAATAGGATGTTATACCTTTTTAGTAATTCCTGTTTTAAATCTTATAGTACTTAATTTATGACATTAGATGTGTTTGTTGCTTTTAGTAACAGCAAGGAATTTAATGAATTTTACCTTAGGTCTTTAAGCTGCAATTCATGTATATAATTAATTGCTTTTGCTTTTGTGTTGTATTGGTTAATTGTGTAATTGGGGGGGAGCGGGGAGTTCTCTTGTGTGGTTATAAACCTAATTGGTTTTTGTGCCTGCTGTTTGTTGTCTGAAACGTTTGGTCATTGCACCAGATGAAAAGTGCTTTACTTCATTTCCTCGGTGTGGCGCTGTATTTTGTTTTCTTGTTCTCTTGTCTATTAAGGAGCTGAATAGATGAAGATTCCCAGAACATATTAGGGACATAAAAAATAAAAAATTAGAGAGTCCCCTTGGGAGTCATTTTTCGATAGCACACAACTCTAACCCTGATTGTCTTAGGGGTTGTGTCTTAGAAAAATTGGAAGTTGGCATAGGGGAATGTCTGTCTTTAAAAAACAAACTCTTAAAAAAAGAAACCCTGCTGATTTTAAAGTATGGTACTTTGGAGCCTCAGGGACTCAACAAAGAATGTAATTGGAAGTATGTGATTTGAATTGTATGCTTAATTGATTAATTGTTTTGTGCAATATGCTGTATATAAGCAAACAGTATTTTGTAGTGTTTTTACTCTTGGAAAGTTGTGTAAGCCGAACCGCTGAGTGTTTCATTAAATTTGCTTACTTCTTGGACTGGTGGTCTTGGTGGTATTTTATCATTTTATTTATTTATTTTTTTAAGTTTTATCTGCTTATGTCACAGGCTAGATTGAGGTCTCTGGAATGGTGACTTTAGTCCCACTTAACTTACGGATGTGCAGCATTTTCATAAGATTTGAGTTAGAAATAGCCCTGTAAACCAGACATAAGTCACCTCTAAGTAGTCTATATGCCACTAAGTACAGTGACAGCGACTTCAGCCTACCCATATAAGACATGTGCTGGAAACCCTGGTTGTAATGAGTGGTGTTTTCATTTGTATAGTGGGGAGAGGAGGGAGAAGGCATTCGATTGTATACTTGTGGCAGTGGAGCTGAATCTAGTGGGAGTAGGTGGGATTTGGTGGTAAGGTAAAACAGTAGAATGGGGTTGTCTACTTGGTGGGAAGAGGGAGAGGCAACAACAGTCAGTTTTGTAGGGTAAGAACAGAATTCTGTTTAGATTTTTTCTTTAAGTCCAATTCATTAATGCCTATACAAAGTGTACATTAAGTGTACACATTCTGTATCCAAGGACATCCCTACCTCATTGCTTGTGCTTTCTAGTCACTCATAAAGATTACACTAAGTGTTCACATAGTCTACACTTTGTTGTAACCTTTATGAACCCCCCTCGATATTTAAGGCTGCAAGAAAATTAGTAGGAAAACTAAAATTAGGAGGAAGAAGGTGTGAGTTACGCTTGTGTTGTCTGTTCTGTCAGAATGGTGTGCACTTAGTGTACACGTTGTGTAAGTGTTAATGAATCTAGCCCTTTGTCTAACTGCTGCTTATTATGTTTCACTTAGTGTGGTGACTTTACTAGCAAACACTAAGACCAGTGCATCTTGATTATATAACAACCTTTCTGGCTTCCTTTCTTTAATTGATTCAAACAGCTAAAGGTGTTTGCTAAGTTTGAATTCTTACATTTGTTTCTTGTTTTTCTTTACTGTTCTACTATTTCAGTTTGAGAAAAGTAGGAATTACGAAAATTGTTTGTAGTCTCCCTTTTGAACTGAGGGTCCTAGCAGTTACTGAATAATTAGCATCAGACTTTGTGGAGCCATGAAGTGGCCCCTCAGAGTAATATGGCAGTGAGGAATACCTTTGTTAAAAAAGGCTAAATTAGGAGTGTGTGTTGCGAAGAGTGGAGACCCTCCAGTTGTGACTAACACAAGTTGGAACAACAGCACTTAATCCTGCTAAATATTGTCTTAGAGCTTAGTTGTACTTCTTCATTTTCTTCATATTCCTTGCAGTCACTATCATGAAAGCACATTTTCATAAACAGGCACTTAAGTGCATGGTGAATGCAACAAGTGTTAAATCATATAATAATAGTAATAATAATAATAATAATAATAATAATCTTATTTATTTACCATGTAGGCCCACTGGACAGACGGTTATTTTTCAGGGGTCACCATGGAGCAATGTCTGGTTAAGTGACTAGTTCAAGGTCACACAGGAGGCAAATGAGGGCTGAAGGAACCAAACCCTGTACCACAGGAACTAAAAGCTCATAGTCTTAGCCTCTACACCAACTGCCAGGTTTTGTGTATCTTCATTTTATTTATGTGAAAAAAAATGCCCTTGTCCCCCTAATGATTGCACCCATGTACATGACCATACATTGTGCATGCTCGGAGGAGATAGAATTAAAATTCCTTATTCCGAATTTGTTTGCTCAAGATAACTGTAGAGTAATGTACCTTTAATTCTTTTAACCCTTGTAAAACAACAGTCACTTTAATAGTTCCACTTGAAAATCATCATAATTTTGTAAATTATTACACATATCTGTATAAATTTAACCAGGTGTATGTTTTCAGTATGCATCAATACTGTGATTGCTCACTGACTTTCATTTGACTATTAAACTTTCCCTGACTCTTTTGCCTCTGTACCACTCATCCATCCCTTATGCATGTTTTTGTTTGCCTCTACACATTCCTATATGTATTTGACCAGTAGCATTTTTGTTTACCCATTTATAGGAGTATTTACTACATAAACTTACTATAACAAATTAGTTTACCTAATACGTTTAGAGTGTGAGCAACTGGCATGCTAGAATTGTTGACAAAATGTTTCTTTTCTCTATGCATCTACTTTTATTTACTTACCATACATTTTGTATGCAGACATTCTAAATGTTGTGTCTACTAGTTGTATATAAACATAGAGCTAGCTACAACACTAACCCACTAACTAGCATGCAAGGCAATAGGAAGGTATTCAGCATTTACATTAGGAGGAAATTTAAGGAAACAAATAGAGAAAGAAACAGAAACACAGGATCTCACAGGTTTTAACAAGTTTAAATTTAGTAACATTTTTACAATACCCAAAAATATACAAGGTGACAAAAAATATACAAGATTCTTCAGCAGAAACAAAGAATACAACATCACACATTACGGAAGATATGATCATGACGGCCTTTATTAAAAAACAAAAACAATGGCTCTATGAAGCCTGGCAATATTCCTGGAATAACCTTTCACTGTTAAAAACCTTATCATTAAACAGCTTCAATTATCTTAAATGTCTATCAATGGAACATGTCCTAGAACTTAGATAATAAGCTTCAGTGATTCCAGTACACTAGTGTGTTTTTGCATTTACTTCTGCTCTGATACTGACAGCTGTGTATTTATAAGTTGTAAAGGTATAGTCTGCAGTGTAGCTCATATAAAGGGAAACTGCGGATTTCTTTCTCCTTGGTCTTCAGCAGTCTGTGACAGTTTTTTGAAAACATTGTAGCTGCACTATATAAAGGCCTTACAGTACAATGTATCCAATTTGGTCTTGGCTAAGGCTTTTAAACTAAACCCCAAGAAGCTATTGTTAATAGCCTATGTAAATGAAATGTATGTGAGTGCATTACTCAACAGGGTAAACAGTACTTAAGTAAGAGAGTACAACACATCCAAGTAAGAGGACTTTAATCTAATCCTTCTTATGAAAGCAATGGTACATCACAGGACTCAATAATAACACCCTGTTTTTTGGGATCGTTGTTTCTGATCTCAAGGTAGGAAGGAAAATCTGGATTACTAAATATGCAGATGGATATAAACTTGATACTTTTGGTAATATAGTTAGATCTCCCACATGTGCAAGAGTTCTACAACTACCTTTTCACTTAATAACTAAATAACATTTCTGACATTGATTTATCAAGTGATTATTGAAAAATATTGCACTATGATATATATTTTGTTCCATCACATGAAAGTGATGTTTCATCTGCATTATTGGATTTTATGGATATGTTACAAATATTAATTTTATTGTTTTGCTTGTTAGTAAGGAACATAAAGGAAAGGTTATTCCAAATAGCTCAGATTTTAGTCCCCATTACATCCTTTAATCCAGTTATCTTAAATGTCTTGTGAAACTGAGATTAGCCATATAGATTTCGATAAAGGAGGGAGATTTGATAATTTTAACCAAAGGGGAAGACATGCTTTAAACAGCCTGAAAATTATTGAAACTATTCATATAGATTTCAATAAAGTCAGGAAATCTGATAATTTGAACCAAAGGGACATACATGCTTTAAGTAGTTTGAAAACTAGGGAGGAGCTTGTAATAAAGCAGGCTGATAAAGGCGCCAAATTAATTATGCATAAAGAGCAATAAAGAAAATGGTAACTAATAATTGAAGGATGGTTCAACATACACAAAGGCAGAGATAGCTGCTCTGTGATGTTTATTTATGAAGAATATAACTTTTGATTGGAGGACCACCTGTATAATAGTGATCTCTTAGAGGAAGTATTGATCATATTTTCAGGTTTCCACTGTGAAATATCTTATTATTTTATCCACCCTCTACCCCTTTTACTATTTTGCACATGGGGTCGGGGTCTCGCTTCAGCAATGAGAATCATCTTGAACCACAGTTTACACTGCTGGGTGGCTAGCCCTGCAGCAGATCTTATTGTTTTATTTCATTCTTTAAATAATTAAGAGTGTAATAAACAGAACATTGAGACCTGATGTTTCTTTGATGGGTTATATTACACAGATCTGTTTTAATTTTTTGGATTATATCCTAAAATGTTTGATCTGGCAGATACCAGATTTCACGCTGGACTAAGGCGATGTTTTAAGAATGTTATGCCGGTCTGACATGGGTGACAGCAAGTGTTTTGTAACTGCAGATATAAATGCCTTAAACAGCACTATGTAAATATTTTCCATGTATTCAGATACTTTTTTCAAGATGTTATTAATTTTGGCAAAATTTGTGTTTAAAAAAATAGTAAATTCATGATAGAAGAATACTGTTATTTGCAGGTTGCCACAGACTCACCTAGGGCATTGAGTTATGCATATTCATAGCTTGCATACAAAGATGATCTTTTTTAAGCTCCCAATGTTTTATGACAATGAAGTTCTGGATACTTTATAGATAATTATTATGGGGAGTGGGTGACATTCAAGGGGCTGACATTATAGTGGAAACCATCAAATATTGCTATCCACCATTAAAAATAGATGTTGATTTGAATAAACGTTATTAATTTTAGATGTCACTATGTAAGTAGGCAAATTGTAACACAGTGGCAAGTAAAATATTTAACAAAGATGTAACTATAAATAATTTGTTATATTCTAAAAGTAACCATCTGTATTTTATGAATGAAAAATGTTCCTATAGGCCATTTATATGCAGTGTGTGTGCAACACAACTGAAAAAAAGAATAAGAGATATGGGGCAGGTTCCTATTAATGAAAAGTTTTGACTGTGTGAATGACAGTATCCTGGGAAAATGTTAATATGTGAAGAAAATGGGGAGCATACATGACAAATGATACTGCAAAGGATCCATTAGTATTTACTAAGTAGGTCAGACAGCAACAAAGACCTGAGAATGTCAACTCATCAGTAAGATGAGAGAGCGAGAGAGTTAGTGGGATTTATATTATTATTATAGATGAAGAAAAGAAGGATAAGAACTGCATTAATAATTCAAATAGTTAAGTATATTAGCAACCGCACTGCACATATCGGGGAACATAAAATTATAAAACATTATCATGTACAAGCAGAAACCACAGCAATCTGGAGAAAAAATATCTAGATAGTTCCAGTAGTCCTGTGTACAAATGGCTTAAGAAAAGCAAATCCAAGCATATTTAAATCATGTATTTAAGTTACGAGTGTTACTATTCACATATGAGTGGAGGCAGCCCTGAATATGTTGCGGGTACTGAGAATATCAAAGCTGGCAGATGGTCATTGACTAAAACAGCACTGGTTTTAGGAAAATAAACATTACATGACTTAGGACAGTAGCTTAATTCTGCCATGGCATTATAAAGCCCTAAGGAATGCTATCTCTTCTGGAGTAGAGGAACAAAGACCTGTGCAGAACACAGCTATCCTGAGTTCAATTAATATCTCGGACATATATTGGAGGTGGCTTGAGAGAGCAGATGAGCAATGAGGCTTAGCTGGCACACATCTGTTTTTTTTGGGGGGGGGCAGACAGGGTATGTCTGCATCGTCTTTCCATAGTTGAAGTCTCCATGGAGACTAGGGCTAATATGAATTGTACAGCCTACAAGGAGGACAAGGCCGAGTGATTACATTGCATGTGAAGGTGTGGATGTACATCGCTAAGCTCCACTCAAACCACCAGCTTGGGAGGGACTAGAGTTAATTAGAACCGCAATCTCACATCATGGAGATGATGATTTTCACACCCAGACAATTTACTTGTTACCCCTGGAAATTAATGGGCTGAAGGGCTGTCACTCACGGGGAATGAACAGCTTCATAAAGTGGCTGGAAGGGCAGGTCTTGATGGTCAGCATGACAAACGGGATAAAAAAAACTTTAAATATTTGGAAAAATGAAACTGTGAAATGGTGGGTGGAGAATATATTATATATTTCATGTGCTTGTCATGCAACAGAATTGCTAAAGTGGTCAACAGAGGCATACGTTCCCTAGAATAGGTTGCTGTTGGAAACAAATGTGTCTTAAAGCTGTCTATTGCCTCTGCAGAAAATGTAATACGCTGGATGTTGTTGTGCTGCACCTAAGTGTGATGTAGGAGAATGTGAAGTCATTGAGATGAATGTGGACTCCATACTTGGCATTCTATTCAGTTTATGACCAAGCATGCTGTCCACACTATAAGCCTTGGGCACTGAGGTGGAGATGCCTGAGACCTCAAAAATGAGAGCTTTTCAAGTCAAATCAAATAGAAATTTATTGTCATTCAGACAATACAGCAAGTGCACAGATGAATGAAATTATGTTTCTCAAGCTCATGTGCAAAAATGTACACTTAAAAATAAACACACAACAGCAACAGCAACAACAGAGTCCAAGTAATCAAAGCTGCAAATAACCATACTTTGCCCATCTCAGTGGTGATTTCAGTGACCACAGCCATCCTACCATCCGCACCATCCACACTGTCACCAGCTCCATCACAAACACCAACAAATATTCCAAAGTCCCCCGTCCATTCATCTCTGATCACCTCCACCTACACACTACTACCTGAGGCCCGAACGATTTACAGTGGCCACAACAGTCCTCTCCTTCCACACCATCCTCACAGAGATTGTCAGCTCCATCCACCAACACCAGCAACATTCCAAAGTTCGGACCAATCCTTGACTCAACAGAATCAACCAGAGTCCAAAATCCGCAAGCCAAGCTCTGATTCCTGCACTTGACACAACCACCATCCATGAAGGCCTGAGATGAACATGGTCAGCTCAACAGTCGATGAATGAACCAACGATCCAAAATCAAGGCAAATCCACCAGAACCAAGCAGAAAAACACCACTGCTGGATTCACCACAAGCACAACAACAAAATGGTTCACATAATGGATGACATGCTGACAAATTACATAAATACAAAAAACATGAAACACACTTTTGGGAGCCAGAGTAACCACTGTCATTCAGGGCGCCACCATCTTAGCATCTGCATTTTGGATCACAAGTTGAGTGTCTGAACATATAAGAATGATCACTATCCATTCCATGGAGTGAAGAACGTAAAAGAACGTGTCAGTTTTCTGGAGAGGAATGTGGATAACTTAGAAAAAAGTGCCTGGAAGGAGAATGGGAATTTGACTTAATTGAATGAATGGAAGACAAGGAATAATGCAGTGGCCTTTATAGAATAGTTACTGGAAGGCATGAATGGGTGCTCTGTGGGGTGAAATTTAAGATGGGCAGGGAACAGAAAACTGGAAGTGGAGAGCTTCTGGGAAGGAATCCCAGGAAACTAATTATTAAAATGTATGAAAATCACACTAAGGTGTAGTTGTTTAGTTACATCAAGAATAATTAATGGGCACTTGATTAGCAGTGAAAGAGTTATTGTAGTTGGCTGTAATTCTGCACAGATTGATGTACGAATGCATGGACCATTTGTGGAAGTTTAGGTAGACTCAAGCTTAAATGTGGCTACAATACCTAGACCAAATAATGGTGGCATGGCAGACGAGGAGGTGGGCATTTTTCTTTTGTGCTGAGGCTTGTTAACACTATGAGTTAAAAGTAGTAGTGCTGTGATTCAGAAATGCACTGCATGTTTTTGGAGTAGGAGTTACATGAAATATAAAGTTCAGTGTGAAGGGGACAAGCACGATCCAGTCTCCGTTAAAGTATCTACCAGTCAAGAAAAACAGTAGAGGCTGGCTGAACTGGCGGAGGAGTGTGGAACTGCAACTCATGGTGTGATAGTGAGGAACATGCTACATTGCGGGGTTACAGTGGAGCCTGGTGGCAAGCAGGGAGCTAAACCTGTTGCTGCAGATAGCTGGGCTAGGGAAAAGACCCACTGATAAAAGGATCATCTGTTATCATGGAGTACAGCACAGATGGGTAGAAAGGAACAGCAGTGGAGCTCCTATGAAGGAAGGGTAAGAGATAATAGGAGGGAGAAGAAAGGGAGTGGCAGGTCTCAGTCATATGCATTTAGCAATGAACCACATAGTGGAGAAGGGGGCAACGTTATGGAGGAAGAGGTGAAAATGAGAAGAGGACTAGCTAGAAGACAGCTTATGTGAAGGCACACTGAGGAAGATGCTTTCTCACAGGTAAACGCATGTGAGAGATTACAGGAGGGGAATAATGATGATGGACAATCGCTAACAAAGATGTTTTTGTGTGTCTTTATGTTCCATGGAATGTCAATGATAAAAGAGAAGAAAGCAAAACAGAGAGAGGGGGAGCAGAAGGGTGAATGAACAGAACTAACTGGAGGCCAAATTGGAGTGAGCAAGGACACCCTAGACATACGTTTTGGACACTGGGGAGAAAGATGGTAGAAGGAGTCTTGTGTACAGTGTGAGACACCAGTCTCCAGAGTTTCAGAAGGCCTCCCTGGCCACCTGGTATATGAACAGTATTATTTCTTGAATGGACATTTGGACAAGTGAGATCTTTTGATGGCTGCCATTGTAATATTTGAATGAAACAATGATTGTATATCTGATTGGTATGGGATGTTTATGTTTTAGGTAGCACAAAGCATGATGCATCAGCTGTTATAGTTTAAGATAAGGGAAGTCAGACGGATTAAGCAGATGGAGAGGGAATTATAAAGCCACACTGACTATGTCAGGAGGAGGATGATGAGTAGAGGTGGAAATGTGATGATGAGATGATCCAGGAGGATATTTTAGGATAGGCAAGGGAATGTAGACAAAGAGGAGAGGTAATTCAGAGAGGCAGTCTAATACAAACAGGATAAAGGTAAGGAAAGCTTGGAAGCAGCTTGAAGGGGAGAAGTGACAGAAGAGATAAAGGCTAGGTTTTAGAGGGGCAGTGCAAGATTAAGAATACAGAAGGAAGGAATGTAGGGCACCAGGTCCATGCAGTGTAGTGAGGGGTCCGTGATAGTGAACATAATTTAATCATATAAAGTACACACAGTGATGTTTTGAAATGTCATGCTTATAATTTCTTAGTTGGTATATTGTTTATAATGGCCTCTGTTCTGTGTATTTTGACAGGTCTGAGTAAAAAAGCAATTCAGAGTGCTGTGGCTGGAAATAAAGACCTGTGGGTTGCTTTGGTTGTGGATGGGTCTTATTAACAAGATCAAGTAAAAAAATGAATGCTGCAGTGACTGTAATATATGTCTTTGTACAAGCTGGTGACTGCTTAACAAGTATTGTGATGTGTATTGTGATATCATTAGGAAATTGTTAAGACTGATAGTGCAACAGAGTTATGAGGGGGAAGACTCAGACAAATGTTGATTCAACATGTGTGAAGGTGGAGTAATGATAAAGGCACTCATTCAGCATGACTTAGAGGAAAGTTCTGGAAGGGTTTTAGTGGATGGATTAAGGTAACACACAGTGTAGGAGTCTGATAGAATAGACTTGGGGGGAACAATACCTCTCGACCTGTTACAGCAAGAAATCTGGACAAAGGCCCAAAAATAGGGACAATTTTTAAATATTGCTCTTGCAAACTTAGAAAGCTGATAGAATAACAGATTTTGCAGTAGTATGCATTTTCTGAAGGATATGAAGTTTGAAACTCAAATGTCTGTCATTATTTTCTGATTACAATCTTTAATGATTTGCCAGAAAAAACACAATTTTATGAAAAATAGACCGAAAATATGAAGCAAAAATCTGGACATTCAGCAAAAATATGTACATATGTTGAAAGGCATGGGGGAACTTAGGATGTATGAGGTTAGAGATAGTTAGGTGAGTGGATAGTTAATTAATAGAGAGTGGGCAGACAGAAGGCAAGAATACAGCACTCTTAGACAATAGTGAGAAGGGAGTTGAAGGGGAGCAGAGAAGTTAGTGCTGAGGAAAAATAGAGACGGTTGTTGGAGCATAGAATGAGAGTGTGTGTATAGTGAGGCTGAAGCTCCAACAGACGGTTGTTGGAGGTGCAGAATGAGAGTGTGTGTATAGTGAGGCTGAAGCTCTGATGGTTGTTGGAGGTGCAGAATGAGAATGTGTGTATAGTGAGGCTGAAGCTCCAACAGACGGTTGTTGGAAGCACAGAATGAGAGTGTGTGTATAGTGAGGCTGAAGCTCTGACGGTTGTTGGAGGTGCAGCATGAGAGTGTGTGTATAGTGAGGCTGAAGCTCCAACAGACGGTTGTTGGAGGCACAGAATGAGAGTGTGTGTATAGTGAGGCTGAAGCTCCAACAGACGGTTGTTGGAGGTGCAGAATGAGAGCGTGTGTATAGTGAGGCTGAAGCTCCAACAGATGGTTGTTGGAGGTGTAGAATGAGAGCATGTGTATAGTGAGGCTGAAGCTCCAACAGATGGTTGTTGGAGGCACAGAGTGAGGGTGTGTGTATAGTGAGGCTGAAGCTCCAACAGACGGTTGTTGGAGGCACAGAATGAGGGTGTGTGTATAGTGAGGCTGAAGCACCAACAGATGGTTGTTGGAGGCACAGAATAAGAGTGTGTATAGTAAGGCTGAAGCTCCAGGGCAGGATTATTATGCACGATGAGGTTATTAGATAGCTGTTTCTGGCCAGCCAAGAGTTGGGAAGCCAAGCTTAAAAGGGGGGTGATGGCTAGGCACCGAGGAAGGAGCTAGAAATGGGATTGAGAAGAGTGCTGGATATAAAGCTATGAATGGGAAGGGTGCAGGCAGTTGTAGGATATTAAGTATGGAGAACAAGGAGGAAACCAAGTTAAGGAAGAGATGATATGGTATCACAGAGATGCCTTTTGTTAAAGTGGGTAAGAAAAGCAAAAACATTTTGAAAAAGTGTAGGGTAGTGGAAGGAGTGGCGAGGGTGCTGACAGATGAGGACAAGAGATCGGTATTGGCTAAGAGAATGGTAGCAATGCTAGTTAAAGTGAGAGGTTCAGTGTATGAGCCAAGACAAAAATAATGATGAGGTATGCACTGGGTTCTTAATAAGTCTGAATAGAAGGAGTGAGGATTGCACAGAGTATTTTTGGGGGGATTTCAATATAGTCATCATTTGCAGAGAATATAGACTATTTGAGGCAATAGAATATGACAAGAAGTACAGGGAGCCACTGTGAGAAAAAGAAGAGGGGTTTGGTGACCTGACAATCACAGAGGGGATTAGGAGCCTTGGCAGGTGAGAATAGAGAGAGCAGATTTCAGTAAAACAATGAAAGGGATGATGAAAGTGATCATAGGTATGTGTGTGTGTGTGTGTGTGTGTGTGTGTGTGTGTGTGTGTGTGTGTGTGTGTGTGTGTGTGTGTGTGTGTGTGTGTGTGTGTGTGTGTGTGTGTGTGTGTGTGGGGCAGGGGGTGGATGCATTCTTTTGTGCATGTAGGCACCTGTGATCTTTCAGAGGAGATAGCTGTAGTGGTAGGAAGTAGAGCCAAGGAGTCCACAGAGGGGAAAGCAAAAGAGGGGGCTGTACGTAGTATTCTCAGAAGGGTCACTTGTACCAACATCCAGCACACAGAGGAAAGAGAGGATAAGGAAGTAAAATGACTGACTATGACACTGGACAAGACACAAGTGTTTAGGACTGGTAGAGGGATGGGGCATGGCAGTGAGCCCAGCTCTATGGAAAGGAGAACCTTCATCATAGTCTAGAAGATGCAGTAGTGCTTAGTGCTGGGTTGGAATGATGCAGCTCAACAATCACACCATTAAAATAAAAGGGAAGGAAAGAAGAGGGTGACAGAAATGGAAAACAGGGTTAGGTAATTAGACAGGGGACAGAAAGTAAAAAAGTAATATGGCACATGGCAGAGGAAGAAATAAAGGTAACTCGGACTGTGGCTGGTTAGTCTATCTGTGCAGTTCAAGCAGTGTAGGTGTGAAGATGGGTTAGCTGCAAGCAGGAAGTGAGGATGGATACTGTTGCCATCACAGAAAGAGGGCCATTGACAAGCACAGGTGGGATATGGAAATATGTGGGTATATGATTTCCAGAACTGAAATAGAAGGGCGCGAGAAATGAAGGTGCACTAGCAAATTCCATAAAGGAGGGCATCAGATGTGAGGAGGTGAACACTAGACCAAGAAATGGGCAAGGGAGCAGCTAGGGTAAGAATCGAGATTAAGTGCATCTGTGTTTCATTTAGAGGGATTGATACAGTGTATCATCTCTCAGACATGCCAGTGAGAGAGAATGAGACTGGAGGAGAGAAATGAGGACTGGGTAAGGAATAAAATGGGAATACTCATGGGAGAGCTGAAGCTGACAGAAACAGACTACATGATTCTGAGCTCTATGATAGTGGATGAGCTCTAGGACAGTGGATGAGCTCTAGGATAGTGGATGAGCTCTAGGATAGTGGATGAGCTCTAGGACAGAGGAGTTGAATGAGGCCTTAATCTATGAGGGGTTCAGGTAACTGGTGGGGAACTGCACTAGAAAGGACAGAATGTTAGATGTGGTCCTAACCAGTGCAGACAGTGCCATAGCTGTTCAGGTTAAGGCACCATTGGCCAACAGTGATCATACGATATGTGGTTTATACTAGGGGAAAAGAATAACAATAAAAAGGCAAAAGTCATGATGTGCGATATTTATAGACATGGATTATGGTATACTGAGAGAGATCTGAATGGAGAGATGGGTGATGGAATGGAGAGATGGAGGTCTGAATGCAGAGATGGGGGCCTGAATGGAGAGATGGGGCCCGAATGGATAGAAGGGGGTCTGAATGGTGAGATGGGGGCCTGAATGGAGAGATGAACAAATCAGCAAGCAGAGGAGAGTAGTATTGTTGGAAATGAATTCATCCTCAGTCCTTGGTGAATACCTTCAGAAAGTGAACCCTGTTTTTACAAATTCTCACCAAGGGGACACTGATATATAGACTTTATTTTATATAGCATACATCATTGACAGACGTAGGTTAAAAAATAAAAAAGACAGCTGGGTACACAAGTCCCAGGATAAAAAAGTGCCCAACCTGGTAGACGGACTGGTGCCAGGAATGGAAAAAATTGCAGTATAGAAGCCTCAAGTCTTGGAAACACACCTAAAATGGCGGTAGGCTAGGCTCGGAGAGGATGGACCCTCTGTTGTAGAAGGAAGTAGCAGGCTACAAAAACTACAAAAGCTGACCTCGTACAAAAGAGCCATAAAGATGACAGAGTGGACTGTTGAGGATAAAAAAAGAAATTATGTATTGTTACTATTATGCAAGAAGCCCAGAATTTCCAGACAGAAGAAATACAACAAGATTAAGAGAGAAAGTAAAGGAAAGAAAACTACTTGCACAAGAAAAATTGTCAAAAGCTTCAAATACAAATTTGTGTTCATTAATACAATAAATTAATTAAAAACATTATATAGACCAATAAACCGTGGGCCACTTGGAAAAAATAAGTGACTGAGGAACTTTGAAATTTTAAAGAACGAAATCTAGAGATTTTTGAATGGTATAAAAAAGAAATATGGACATGACATAGAAAGAGTGATCTGATATGGTGCAATAACTATGCAAAGGAGAAAGCCAAATTAATCAATACAAATAAGCAGCTCCAAAGATATCAAAATAAAAATTCAGGCAAAGGCACCCAGATATGGAAAATTTCACAATATAAAAAATAAGATTACAAAGAGGGAATGTAGAACAGAAGATTAGTAAAGCAGAAGTAAAACAAAAATAGAAGTTGAAGTTATGGAATACCTGCAAGGATTCAGTGTAGAAAGTCTAACACAGGTTATGTCACAGCATGATGGAACAATGAGTCCCCCAGGTAAGGAGAAACAAGAGGAGCAGAAGACATCTGAAGAAGAAATATGGACATGGGAAAGAAAAAGAGATTTATTATGGTGCAATATTTATGCAAAGGAGGAAGCAAAATTAATCAACACAAAAATGCAATACCAAAGATATTTGAAGAGAAATACAGGCAAAGGTATCTGGATATGGAAAATTTTATAATACAAAAAATAAAAAAACAAAGAGGAAAAGTAGAAAAGAAGATTAGTAATGAAGAAGTTAAATAACTAGAAACTGAAGTTATGCATTACCTGTGAAGAGAAGGATTTAGTGTAGAAAATCCAACTCTGAAAACATCATAGCATGATAGAACAATGAGTCCTCAAATTAAGGAGAAACTTGTGGGACGGAAAACATCTGATCAGTTGCCATATGAAGATATTTTGCAACCCTCAGTAGGAAATCAGTAGAGAAGTTCAGATGGAGTTGCACAGCAAGGAAAGGAAGAGGAAACTGTGACAACTGTAACGCAGTCAGTGTTATGAAGTGATAATCCAGTGAGCTCCCATATGAAAGAGCAATGGATGACACAGGGGGAAACTGAAGAAAATATCGTGCAGGAAGATGTTCTGCAACGTTCTGTAGAATGCCCACAGGGAATGGATAAGAAATAATGTGCCCTTAGTTTAGAAGAAAATGAACTAAGGGAAGAGTTGCTTGATTTAACAGAGATGCATAAACACGTTAAGACCAATGAAAGAAATAGATTACAGAAAGTCATTAAGGCCCAAAATGTTAGAAGTTTGAGAAAACAAACACAGTAATCAAGAATGTTCATAGAAAGTCATGCAATATAACACAAGTAAATAGGATATATTATTGTGCAGCTAAATTACTAACAGATAAAGCCTTACTACAAAAATATAGAGAAGTAAGGGAAATGAAAGGAGAAATCAAATGCCTTCATGGAAGTAGTGAATAGAGAAAACTATAAAGTAATTAAGACAGGAAGTATCTCTGTTAGAAGAGTACAAATAAACTAAAGATGTCAGCACATGCAGAAAAACCTAGAATATATGCAGATAAATATAAAGGAAAATTACAAACTAAGCAATTTGTTGATGACCCAAAAAAAGTTTTGTAGAGAACTGAGGAACAAGACAAAAGGAACAGAAACACCACCAAAAAAGAGGAAAGATACATATTTTAGAGAAATATCTATGAAGATCCTGTGCAACATAACAAATGTGCTAAATGGAAAGAAGAAGTAAAAGAAATAATAATAAGTTCAAATGTACAGAATATGAAATGGGATAAAGTAATTGCTAGAAAAATTGCAACAAAAGTAAGAAAAACTCCTAATTGGAACACCCCAGGCTCAGGTGCAGTAATTAACTTCTGACTAAAGGTATTAACATCTTTACATGAAGATTTAGTCACAAGTAAAAAGTATTTATATTTGTACCCTGAACCGATACCAACCTGGTTAACAAAAAGAAAAATAATACTCCACCTTAAGAGTGAACCTGCAAGATATACTAAAAACTATAGACTTGCCTTCCGACGATGTATAAACTGTACACTGGAACTGATGCTGATAGAGTTTATGATCATCTAGAAGAAAACTCAATCATGGCAATAGAACAAAAGGATAACAAAAGATAGTCATATGGAACAAAGGATCACTTGTTAAATTAAGTCATAATGGAGAATTGTAAAAAGAGGAAGCATCTAAGTATATCATGGATAGACTACAAAAAAGCATTTGATAGCATTCCACATTCGTGGATAAAAGAGTGTTTACAAATTTATAAGATACACCCTAAACTGATCAAGTGCATTACAGTGACAAGCCACTTTGCAGCCAAGGCATGATAAAGGACAAATTATTATCCTAGGAATAAAAACTTAAAGGGGAATATTCCAGGGTGACTCTTTATCACCACTGCTCTTTTGTCTTGCCATTAACCTATTAAGCTGTCATGACTACAGTTTGGCTTCCAGAAAGCAACAAAGTGTAAAGACTTCTCATCTTCTTTTTGTATGGTTCATCAGATGAAGTGAAAGCCCAACTGCAAGTGGTCAAAACTTTCTCAGATGATATAAGAATGCCATTTAGTCTTGATAAATGTTTTAAAGCAACCTTTAAAGCAGGAAAGCTGCAGCACCAAGAAAATATTAGTCCAGGACTGGAATGTGATATGAGAAATTTTGAGCAGGAGGGAGTGTATAAATATTTGGGAATTAATGGAGGATCAACAATAAAATGTGAACAAATGTAAATAAAACTTGGTAAGGAACATTTTAGAAGACAAGATTAATGCTAAAAACAGCCCTGACATATAGGAACAAAGTCCAAGCTATAAAACGATTTTTGGATGATTGGCCTTAAAGATATTGGATCAGTTGGACAGGAAAATAAGAAAAATGCTTCAAGCCTATCAAATGATTTATAAAAATCAGTGTGCACCAAGATTATATATTCCCCAATCTAAAGGAGGTATAGGCCTCCTCAAAATCAATTACCTGTATAGATCTGCAGTCATAGAACTGCATACATTATCTGTTGACATCACAAGATCCAAACATAGTGAAAGTTTTAAAACATTTGGAGAACAAATCTAAGATGACTTTCCTGCTTAATATAGCAAAAGCATATTGGTGTCAAATAGGAATGGAATCAAACCAGAAGTAGATAAAAATCAGGCAGCAACTAAATGTGCTACAAACAAAAGAAAGAATATAAGGTGAAGGATCATATGAAAAAGCAAGAAATGTGGAAAATGAATAAATATACTTGCAAGTACAGAAAACTCTTGGAAAACCCTTATGTCGATCAGAATTGAATGCAAGATTGATTAAGGAGAGGTGAATTTAAACCAAAAGATGAAAGATTAATATTTGTGGCCCAGGATAGTGGGCTACATACACATTGTTTTTCAAAGTTCATTGAACATGGTGGAGAAGCAGACAAGCACAGGTTTTGTAAAACAAAATTCGAAACAGCTGTACATCTTGTTGCTGGTTGTGATACACTAATGCAGAAGGCTTGTATGCTGAAAGGCATAATAATGTGGCAAGACTGTTGAATTGGGAATTGTGCAAACATTATAATACTGAAGTTGCTGAGAAGCATTGGAAACATGAGCCACAAAGCATTATAGAAAATGAAGTTTATATCACATGGAATCACCCATTACCAACAGTTCAAAAATGGATGTGAGAAAACCAGATATAATAGTGTATGAAAAGAAGACAAACATATCATTGATCACTGATATTGCTACACTCAATGATTACAGAGTCTAACATACAGAGAAACACAAAGTGATAAAGTATCAGGATTTGCAGGCAGAAATAAGGGCAACGTGGAAGCAGGATACCCAGACAGTTCCAACAGTAGCAGGAGCAATAGGTTTCATAAAAAATAATTCACAGCCATATTAAGATATGTTACCGATACATGTAGCTCCATATGAATTACAGGAGTAAATTCAGTGCATATTGCAAGTGCTGCAAGAAGCACTTTTGGCTAACATCAAAGACCAGAATAATACAACTTTCATGAATTTTAATAATTTTTTTTCTTAGCAATGAGGTCCATTCTCATAATGGTATTAGAAACCCAAAAGACTTGGTGAAATTAAAAAGGAGATGTAGTAAACAATGAGTTTAGAGACAAACAACAAATCACAGGAGTAAACATGCTATTTGAATGGGTCAAGGATGGGGTACTTAGAGCTATGTGTGAGGGTGTGAGGAAGAGGCAAGAAGGGAAAAAAGCCAATGTGACTTCATTGAGATATGAGGCTAGCAATTAGGACAAAAGATAGGGCCCACAAGACATGGAAGGGGGGGGGGATTGTCAAAAAGGTAGCAGCGATATTAAGGACAGCAAAGGCTAATGTTAAACATGAGTTTGCAGATAGGATGAAGAAAGGAAGCAAGGACTTTTCAGTAAAAGCAGAAGGAAGGGAATAACAGAACTGGCCATGCTGAGCACAGATGGAAAAGAGGTCACAGAAAGGTAGAGAAAAAGAGAATTACTAAATTGTTTTCTTCAGTCTTTACAACTTAAAGCAATGGAGTACCATACCAAAATGGAGGCAGGGTAAAATGGGGAAAATGACTGACAAACAACAGGACAGACAGATCAAAAGTTCAAAAGGAAATGGCTGCCCTTAGGAAGGATAAAGGACAAACAGAGATCGATTGCCTCCCAGAGCCCTCAAACATCTTTGTAGTCTGTTGGCAGACCTCCTGAAGGAGATCTTCAGCAGGTCACTGACCATTGCAGAAGTGCACAAGGACTGGAAGACAGCAAGTGTAGTACACTTGTACAAGGAGGGGGACAGAAGAAAACATGAGTAAATGCAGACCTAACAAGGAAAGTCATGAAGAAAATCCAGAGAGTGAGGCAGGTAGCATTTCTGGAGGAGAGCAAACTTTAGGAAAGAGAACAGAGATGAGAAACGGTTCTGAATCTATTATGATGCAAACATTCCCTTTCAGTTGTGATGTTTATGTTGTTGATATTGTGGCATTAATAAATTGTGGCTCAAGTTTTTAACTGCATTTTTAAATTTTTAGAATAGTACGGAATAACATATTTCAACTTGTAGGTTAGTTTTGTTCTGGAACTGAAGGTATTCTCTTTGGTTTACTTTCATAAACGTGTCATGCATGTCTAAAAGGCAGCAAATGCTACATTTTTGTTTTCAGTGACAATTATAGTTTATAAGTGATAAAAATATTTAATATAACTAATCAAAAAGTCCTCTGGTAGTCTACTTTTGAACTGGATTCATGCATTAGGTGAAAAGAAAGCCATGACATAGCAGCACTATATAATACATTGTATTACTTATTTATTACCTTGGAGTAGATGGCTCAGCTAGGGAAATGGTTGTGGTCATGTGACTTGCTGAGAGTCTTCCATTAACAATCTGTGACTGAGGGAATCAAACTCTGTGGTAGTGGAAGCAGTTTGTCATCAATTTATAGCCTTAATCTCTGTTCTACTTGACAGATAAAAGTATCTTTTTAAATGACTCCAGTTTATCATAGTGATAAGCAGGATTTATTCACTCCTGGAAAAATGTACCCACCTTGTGAGTAAACCATGCTAGTTCTGAGTATATTGAGGAGTTTGAGTATTGATTTGAATTATATTATATGAGGTATACTCTTGAAAGGTGGTTACACCGAGGCACTGGAGAATAAAGAGTTTGCTTTTGGATTTGACTTTGGTTCCTGTTTTTCGATTCCTGACTTCTGAAGATTTTGCTGTTTTGGTATTGTTTTGGATCAGAGTTGTTTCTATCTGAAGGTGTGTGGAGTGGAGTTTGTGTAATTGATTTGAATTATGTTCATTTACTTTATTGAAAGTTTTTGTTTAATAATATGTCTCTGTGCTGCAGTTATATGTGACATCTTTTTTCTTTCTGTTAATGTCTAACCAGTGCCGATGCTAGGTTATTTTGCACCCTAGGCCAAAGCTTATTAGTGTGCCTCTTGTTTTGCAAATAAGTTACTTTTTTTTAACTGAAAGGATAGAAAAAGGAAACAATAATTTAAATTGACATATTTATTGTACAAAAAATACACATAGATTACATAATGAAAATTTAATTTATCTTGCCTTCTGCTTCACAAAATTTGCCACTAAATCCTTCAAATCCAGTGTGAAAGCTAGGTCATATTCAGTTGAAATTGCTGCCAAGTCTACAACTCTGTTTTGTAACCTAGCGAAGAGGTTGAGTTTCCCCTTCTAAGTCTGTGTCAAAACCCAGTTACACATCTGGGGGGGTGGGTGTTGCAAGCCTCAAGAAACTCAGAGTCTAGATGCTCTGTGATATACTTGGGTTTTATTTTCAAAGATAATTCGCTCACTCACTCTCTTATGAGTCCAGTTTGACTTCTAGAGTGACCCTATAGATAACCACCGCTGTCCTCTGAGTTTGCAAGGCCAAGGTGCTCTATTATTTGGCTATTTCTCCCCAGTTGCCATAAACAATTTTCAAACTCGTCAATGTGTATACTGTTTTATTTACTTTTACAATGATTACAGATATTGAAATAAAATAGCACAAACACTGATAGTCACTTACTAGACAAACAATACAGTCTCACAATGAAAACAGACTTAGCATGAGCAATAAACTTCTCTTCCCTTGAAACTCACATTCATTGAAATGGCATTAAAACCCACTTTCAAAGAAACTGCATCTGGCCAGTAGAGAATTAAGTTTACCTTTGGGTTGGTGCTGCGGTAGTGTTGTCGCCTCACGGTTAGACGTTGCACATTTGATTCTTAGTTAGAGCGTCTTCTGTGCGTCGACATGCGTGAATGGGCATTCCTTCATTGAAGGTTGTGTGTTAGGCCCGGCAAGCCAGCACGTAAAAATCTACTGCCAATCCTTAGTGGACCGGAGTTCTGCTGTGGCGACCCCTAACCAGGAAAAGCCGAAAGACAGTGGTGGTTTGGGTTGTTTTCAAACCATAGGCTCCTTGCACACATTTTTAGGGACATACAAATATGTTCACCTTCCCCGATTAATTTTCCTTGTATTCATTTATATTCTTTGTATAATATAGCACACACTTGTTAGAATGTGTTTTAATAGTTTTGAACATTATTTTAGTAAGCAATGAAACAAAATGTATAACCCAATAATGAAAAACTAACCATTTCAGAAAATTTCAACCATAAAAGGCCACTCAAGCTTCTGTCATTACAATCCACCTATATCAGTCAATAAGCACAATCTTTGCAGAAGTAAACGTCATTTGAATAATTCCACATTAAAGAGATATGTAACTATTGAAGAGGTTGTTATTGACAAACAACTTTACATTTCAGTGTTTCATCTACGAATTCAGTGCCTGCTGCCCTTGAAGAATTAATTGCCTATGTTCCATTAAAAAAAATTGGTATGCTGGTAATATTGCAATAGAGATTGATTGACAAGCCAACAACAGGTTGATAGCTACTAGACATCTCATACAAAGAAGGACACACTCAAGAGTGCAGAACCCCTATCCTCCCTTAAAATGCATCAAATAATCAGCAGTCAAAAGGGCACTCCAATATCAGCACTACATATACATGGTGTGGGACTAGAATCCACAGCCTTCTCCACCAAAGGCAATTATGCTACTAACACAGTTTTCAAATTCTACAGCACAAACAGTGACTGCCATTTGCTAAACAAAACCATTAGTTGCACATTGAAAACAGACTTAGCATGAGCAACAGTAAGCCTCTCTTCCCTTGAAACTCAATCCAACTCAAATCCATGAAAATGTACTGAAACTCAAACTCACAAGTCCATCAGCAGTGTGATAGTTGGTGTGGAGGATTCAAGCTCACAGTTCCGTCTGTTCTATTCTGAGGAATAGACCAAAAATATGATGCAAAAATCTTGACAGTTGGGAGGTATGTTACATGCACACCCACCATCTCTTTGATCTCTCTCTCACACACACACACACACACACACACACACACACACACACACACACACACACACACCTACCATACTTCTCAACCTCTTAGAGCAAGAAATCTGGACAAAGCCATAAATAATGAGGGGGGACAAAGGCCCAAAAATAGGGACAATTTTTAAATATTGCTCTGACAAACTTAAACACACACACACACACACACACACACACACACACACACACACACACACACACACACACACACACACACACACACACACACACACACACACACACTCATACCAGCGAGATGGCTAGTTTAAATTCCACGCCCGAGTGTGGAATGAGGTTTACATCCATGTTTGGTGTATATGCATGCACACGCATGGTCCTCCTTAAAGGAGAACATGCTGGGCTGAGGTTTTAATGAGTACATTTTTTATGCCCCCCCCCCCTTATGATCTGCACCCTAGGCGAATACCTAATTCATATTAATGGTGGCACCGGCCCTGTGTCTAGCATCTCATTTTTATATGGAGCTTTTCTCCCTGGCCCTACACTGAAAGAGTTTTTTTTCCCCCAGTTAGACTGTTATAGTCAACAAATGGAACTATATAAATAAATATTCTGCATATCCCATGGTTGAGGGGTGATTATTAGAGTAATAAACAGTTTCATAATGATGTAGTTTTAGAACTAAATTTCAACACAGTTTGTAAAAGTAGTCAATCAGCATGGCTGTAAGAATTGAAACAAATTATGTAAGGCATGCAAGCTTGCTATTTACTACAAAGATATTTATTTTGGGAGCCATGATCCTTTTTAAATTTTATACTTATTCTACCAGTTTTTGACAAATGGGCTAATGCCATAATATTTTGTCTGATTCCTAAAATGTTTGCAAAGCAACAATTGTATGATTTCCTTTAAATTTAGAGATCAAGACTGTGTCATAGCATGATCACCACTAAAGGTTCCTAAGGACATAGGGTGCTACTCATAGAAACTGTATACCATGGAGCGGGGCTGTACAGAACAGAATGGTATACAGAAGCCCATTGCCATTCCTAAAATGGTACACAGTAGTGTGAAACTTTGTATGCATTCTGTGCCATTGTTTAGTATTCCAAACAAATAAGCAGATCCCAGATTATTTATTTATTTATTTGACTTTGTTTACCCTGAGTAGAGCACTGATCAAATTCGACCATTTGCAGGCTCAATCTTGGTTACATATGTAGTAATAACAGTAAAATGATATTAAATGCAAGAGTAAATTATACAGTACAGTGACATAACAGAGATGTAAAATATATACAAATATTTACAAGAAGGTGTGGAAAGAAGTAGGACCAGCAGTACACGGGGCACAATACAGGTGCTATAAGTGAAGTAAATGTGGTCCAGCCAAAGGAATGGACATAGAATATACAAATATGGAAGACATTTTTAACAGTGAAGAGAGAACTTGCAGAATACTAAAAGCAGTAAGAGAAGAGCTAGTAAAAGGAGAAGCAGATATTGGATTACGGTAGGGAATAGGTAATGCAGATGGGGAAGCAGGGGTACAAGATTATGAGTTGGAGAGGTTAGTAGACTGAGCAGCCAAGGTTTTCTGAGATGAATGTAACTACAGGAGGTAGGTGACATGGCCTGTGTTCTGACGTGCACTTAAACTGTTATTTTAAGTATTACATGAACTGATATATGAACTGTTTGTAGCCACTGATTTCACTAAGATCAGGTGGCAAAGACTGACACAGTTTATGGACAAACTTAGTTGAAAGGGATAATATCACTAGGGTACCCACTAATCTGAAAAGGGTAACCTTTCGGACTCCAGTCATGTATAATCACTTGGAACCCCCCTTCCCTGCTAATATAATTCTTAGCATACATAGCTGAACATCATTTGATTTATTTATTTTATTTATTTAACATTTATTAACTGGGAAAGTCTGACTTGGAACAAAGCCAATCTTCAGCAGAGGCCCGGGGAGAAATGCTCCAGACACATATCTTTGTAACATGGGGAGGAAACCCACATAAATGCAGGGAGGACATGCAGACTACACACAGAAGGCACCCCAGCCGAGAATCGAACCGGAGAACCTCTTGCTGTGAGGCGACAACACTACCGCTGCACCACTGAGCCATCCGCATCATGTAATACTTAAAATAACAGTTTAAGTGCACATATCAGAACACAGGCCATGTCACCTATCTCCTGTAGTTGCATTCATCTCAGAAAACCTTGACTGCTTAGTCTTCTAACCTCTCCAACTCATAATATTGTACCCCTGCTATCATGTCAGGTCACTTTGAAAAAAAAATGCATCATCCCCACAAAAACTCCATTAAATAATAGAAAAATTCCCCATCAGCAATGAAGTTTACAGGCAAGCTTGCTATAAGCTATCGCAGATGCACTTACTCAGCTCCTCCATAGTGATGTTGCCAATTGCAGCGCATGCAGCGCCAGATCCTCTCATTATAGTAATGAAATGGCTCTGCCGTCTTCACCATACTTAAGGACTGTGAAATCTTTCTGAATCACAGGCAGCATGACAACAAAACACCGTGGGGCACGTAAAACCAACTTAGAAAGGGAAAATCTTTTCTTTGCTGTGCTGTGTTGTGATATCATGCAATGCAGCAATGTATTGCAGCTGTTGGGCTGCATATAGGCCCAGGGATGAATTGACAATAATGCATGTAGTATGTAGTATGTAGCATGTCACAATGTGCAGCTCTTAAAGAATAAGAGTTTTCTGTAGATAACCAAGAAAGTATCAAGATGCATCTCAATGAATTTAGATTCTGAATAGTGCGATACTACGTATCTCGGTGTACTATGTAAATGAATTCTGGAAACTGACAGCAGATAAGGAACACTTCATTTACATAACGTTCTACTTATCTTAACCAGTGAATAAATGTCATTGCTTACTCCTCCATCTCTAAAGAACTCTCATTGCAACTGTTTATGCATTCATCAGTTTCATCTCATCACTCATTTGATTTCACAAATGTCTGAAGAAGGCAATTCCACCTACTACCCTCTTTGTGGAAACAAATCCTCAAATTTCCTCTGTGGCAGGTATCCTTTACCTTCAAACCAAGTTGTCTTATTTGTATTTGCTTTGCTTCTTTGATCTCTGGTATAGAAACTGACCCATTGGTACTTTACTCTAAGCTGTTTCCAACTGTGTTATGGCAGAGATAGGGTTTGTAGAGCTGTGAATTTACTTTTAATACTAATGTAGTATCCCTACACTGTTTCACTACATTCACACACTGCTGTAATCCTAGTTGATCTAAGAAGTCAGGATTTTGTTTCCTTTGTTGTGTTATATTTTATAGTTAAATCTTGGCATATTATAACTTTCTATCAGAATGCTTTAATCTACATCTGAAATCTGTCTGCTAACACAATATATAATCCATAGAGAAACCACGTGGTCTGTATATGTTAACTTTCGTAGTTTTAGTATCATTATTTTGTGGTCAAGTTGGTGACTATTATGCTCTATGCAGTTTCAAATTATTACTGTCTGGCATTTCACAACTCTGCAGTTAGCTGTTATTTTGACATCTCTACCTTCCTTCCTGTTTTGCATTTATTTAACTCCCCCTTTTCTGAGGTACAGCATTCTCAGAGTTAGTCTATAAGTAGTGAGGGGGATGGGGGCATACTCACCATACTGGAGGATGCAGGGGGTGAAGACCCTTCCAGAAATATTTTAAAGATATAACAACAACTTTTGGAATTCAGTGTATTGTTTGTTCACTATGTGGCTCCATCCACAGACACACACAGTTCTTTTGCACTGATGCCTATTACTGTGCATACCCTTAGCTCCTGAGATTCTCCTGCAATCTTCATGCTATCCCTTTATTCACTGAACTGCTTTTTTAATGTTAACTACGGTCATTTTTCCTCCTTGAATATAGCCTGCCCCAGTGTAAAACATTTCAGAACAAAAAGAGTAGAATAATGACCATATAGCTCCACAATCTCCTTGGTTTTCTAATGACAGTTTTCATTAGTACATAACATCAACAGATTTCCTTTCTAGGGTCTTTCACATGGTGTTCTGTGTTACCAGCTGTCAGTCATAGCACACAACTGTGCTGATCAAATCTCATACCATAATGAAGATTAGGGAATGCCTTCATTAGATTTCTAGCTTTATCATATAGGAGTTTTTTTAGTCTACTTTGCCTTTCACTGCTAGTTCTGTTTATCTGCCCATGAATGTCTGTGTTTCATAATTATGCTGGCACCTCCCTAATTTCTCCTCATGTGAAGCTTCAGTAATTTACATTACACATATTCATACTGCTCAACTGAGTTACAGTTCTTTACCTAATTAAATGCTATCTATTTCTTGCAAGTTGTCTGTAATTTTGAAATCTGAACAAGTGTTATCTACAGGAAAATGCTTTGTAGTATCCCAATACTTTAAACCATGAATTCAGGATTTCCTTATTTGTCTTCTGATTTCCCTTCTTTTTTTTCAAAGCTATTTTGGATATCAGCCATCCTGTTTGTGCCAGTAATATGTATTTATTTTTATTTTGATGACATAGTAACATTTATTTGCTCATGTGGTCAGTTTCAGGAAAGAGTTCATGAGTAGGGCTCCAACAACGTATATGTATGCATGCCATGTGGCTGTTAGCAGCAGATACACATATCATTGAGTGAAGGCATTAAATAAGCATAGTAAACTATATTTGATATTCATGCCTAGTTGTATAAGGAATAATTAATTACTATCGGGGTTAAACGTGTTACTAACCTATTAACATGTTTTCATAGAACCTTAGTGGTTTTAACAGCAACACTGACAAGGTTTTATCAAATATCTATTTACACTAAGCTGCTTTAATGGGGTTAACCCCCTGCTGATCATTTTCTTTTTAGTACTATATGCTATATAGCTTGCTATAAAAAGATGGAAATGCTTTCTTATTGAACGGAGCATATTTTTGTTCTGTATCACTGCTACACAAGCACCCCAATGGCTCTCAGCAATGTGGACATGGCCAAAAAGGGTCTTTATGATCTATTCACTCATGCATTCTGAAATGAATAAATGCATAAAATACTAGCCATTCTGTAGTGTATTGTACTTAGATCCATTGCTCTGTCTATGTAAAGAAGGCAGCATAACAGATCATGTAATACAGCAAGACTGGCAGAACAGCATAACACAGATACTATATACGTTGAATTTTATATATAACAGCACCCTGTCATACACTATATAAGTTTAATTTCTTTGATAAATCTTTAATATTACTCTGTCAAAATAGGTTATACTTTCTTGCACAGAAATTGTTTTGAGCATACCTTTATCCTGAAATTATCCATCACAGGTTTCCTTAAATGTTCTGGTAGCAGTTTTGCATACCATTTGTTTTATTAATTTACATGTCAGACAGACTGCTTAGCAACATACTTCAGAATTATTAATTCAGTAAATCAGTATAATTCTCATTCTGAATCTGATCTGTGTTTTCTCTGTACTTTTATTTCTTAGATAACTGTAGTTTAAGACTAAAATAATTTAGTTTCAATTGCTGTGCAGTTTCTAGTAATGTGCATGTCACCATCTTCCTCTTTCATAATTACCATAGAAGTTATGGATACATTGTTTATCATAACTAAATATGCCATTACCCAGAATGCACTTATGCCCTTCACTTTTGAACAATGCAATAAATCTAAAAAGCATATATAATTTGCTATTTAACGGAGCATATCACCTTTGGTTTGTTCCATTCACGATTGTACTATGTACACTACAGTCTGTTCCCTTTTCAGACCACCTTTTTTTTTTTTCTGAAATTCAATACTAGTCTTACAAAAACCTTTCTGGAAGACCTTTATCAAGCTTGACATTTTCTCACATTTTCTATGTCAGGTGTGTTGCAAACTGAACTTTTCTAAGCTAACTATATTATTATGATCTCATATGCAGTTTTTCTGGTTGGTTTTCTCCTGTAATTTATATATTTTTTATTAAAGTTCACATGTCATAATCAGTATTCAATGCCTGTATGTCCTTTATATAACCTTTGCAGAAGTCACATTAGCTTATATTTTCATTTGTAACAGTCTACTGCAGTTTATTTAGTGTCTGAAACGAGTATGCATTTCAGTAACTTTTTGATTTCTGGCCGACTATAAATAAGCTATAACGTTTTAGGTATACATCACATATAAACCAGCATGCACAACAGAAATCAATAAAGTCAAATCAACAAATATGCATTATCCCCCTGAAGATATACATTATCCATCTACTTATTTTTGTGCATGTATGTTTGACTGGCTTGCCAATGTTCATTATATTTATTATTATATCAGTTGGACCAGGTGAAATATCTCCGTATTCAGATGTAGGGAAATGCAAGTATGTAATAGTTACCACTTTGCAGTCTCTTCTTGATGAAATGCTGAGAGGTGCTGAAAACGCTGCCGCTCCTGCTATTATTTGATAATCGCTGCACTCCATTCTCTAGGCGCCCCGGTTTCCTCCCACATCCCAAACACATGCTGTAGGTGGAGTGGACACTCTAAATTGGCCCTAGGCGTGAGTGTGTGCATGTGTGTACCTTCTGTGGAAGGTTAGGCGCCGTGCCGGCAACGCGACACTGTAACACTCCACTGCCAATCATGAGTGGACAGGTGATCCACTGTGGCGACCCCTAACTGGGAAA
Organism: Protopterus annectens; assembly: GCF_019279795.1. Lineage (NCBI taxonomy): Eukaryota > Metazoa > Chordata > Ceratodontiformes > Protopteridae > Protopterus > Protopterus annectens. Next base: position 202,264,460 of record NC_056745.1, read on the forward strand.
AAAGCCGAAAGAAGAAGCTACACTCCATTTTTTGCTACATCTGCTATGATGACAAATATATCTGCATGTAACGGTGGCAAAAAAGAAACAGTGATGGAAGTAGACAGAATATTCTTGTTACTGTATTAATATTTTAGGACAGTACTCTGATAGATAAATAACATTTTCACAGTGTAACATCACAATTCCACTCCAGTACTATTCTTATCTGGGGGTAAAATATGCATTAAAAATTGGTGAACACAGCAAAATATCTTCCCAGCCAGACAAAATTAACTGTAACAACAAGGCAACCTTACCTCTGAGAGACAAGTGACGGCCTAATAAATCCTTTAATCAGTGATTATGATGGCAGCTACTAAAACAAGTAGTTAGCATGCTTGTCTTTGGCACTGGAAACTCAGAGGGCTATGAGTTCTATCTCCCACACCAAATTCTTGGATTCCTTTTTCAATATGTACAAGGCAACGGTGTTCCACTCCGAATATGCTGTCCTTCTGATGAAATGTTAATCTGAGGTTCAATCTGCCTGTGGTAATTCAAGCTCTAGTGTATGTTAAATGTTCCGGGACACTGAAAAAAGTGCAAGGATATCTTTTTAATGCTATAAATATCAGTAAATACACGTGTTCACACACACACACACACACACACACACACACACACACACACACACACACACACACACACACACACACACACACACACAGTCACACAGATTCTCATGCAGAGACAAAGTCACACAGAGAAGCAGACACACACACACACACACACACACACACACACACACACACACACACACACACACACACACACACACACACACACAGTCACACAGATTCTCATGCAGAGACAAAGTCACACAGAGAAGCAGACACAAGCAAACACAGACATAAACACACACACACACACACACACACACACACACACACACACACACACACACACACACACACACACACACACACACACACACACACACACACACACACACACACACACACAAACACACACTTGAAAACACTTTCTTAAGTGAATATACCTAACCTGTCATAATTAAATGAATGAAACAAAATCATACAGTGAAAAGCATTAGAATCCCCCAACTATCCCTGATTTTGCAGAATGTCCTTGATTTATCCCCTTTATTTTCAAGTAAATAGCTGGGAGTCATGGTGGTGCAGCGGTTAGCATTGCTGCCTCACAGCAAGCTGTTCTCTGGTTTGATTCTCAGCTGGGGTGCCCTCTGTGCAGAGTCTGCAAGTCCTCCCTGTGGTCGCGTGGGTTTCCTCCGGGTGCTCTGGTTTCCTCCCCCATCCCAAAGACATGTAGTAGGTGGATTGGACACTCAAAATTGGCTGTGTGTGTGTGTGTGTGTGTGTGTGTGTGTGTGTGTGTGTGTGTGTGTGTGCCTTCTGTGGAAGGTTGGGCGCTGGGCTAGCAACTCAACACCATAAAACTCCACTGCCAATCATGAGCGGACAGATGATCCGCTGTGGCAACCCCTAACCGGGAAAAGCCGAAAGAAGAAGAAGAATTTTCAAGTAATAGCTATGGATTACAGTTAGATAATAGAGCTAGCTTTTATAGTTTCATATTTCTTATTGCTCAGATAATGTATGTTGATGAAGAACCTCTTTGGTTTATTTATTTATTTATTTTTTACATTTGTTTACCGGGATTGTCCGGCTGGGCCAGAGGCCCATTTTCAGCAGAGGCCCAGGGAGAAAAGCTACAAATAGTAACAAAAATAACTAAAATTAACAATTGTAACAACAGTTGCAAATACTTAAAGTTACAAAAGGTTTGAAAATAAATTATATTTAACAATAATAGAAAGTGCAAACACTTTTACAGACACATATGTGGAAATAGGAGAAACTATTGGAATATAACATCAGGTGAGCATGATACGGTTCCAAAGTCATGACCTAAGAATTTGAGAGGTATGGTCTATCTGTCTGTCTCTAACTTGCTCACTCACTTTTCCTCTCTCTAACACTCACACCCACACCTACACACACACACACACACACACACACACACACACACACACACACACACACACACACACACACACACACACACGCACACACACACACGCACACACACGCACACACACACACACACACACACACACACACACACACACACACACACACACACACACGCACACACACGCGCACACACACACACACACACACACACACACACACACACACACACACACACACACCTTGCTAAATGCATTTTTTTAAACTGCTCTTAATGAGGGGTCAAGGAAACAAGTCCTTGTAACTACTACTGCAGTTACTTTTGCAAGTTGATTTTTTTACCTTTATTATTATTATTGTTATTATTAGTATACTTTCACTAAACAGCAAATTTGAATTTAGTGAGTGTTCTAACTGGCAGGCATTTTTTAGTACATTCTTCACACCACTGTAAATTGACAGACTTGCTTTTTACTGGGCTTTTACCTGTACATGAACACCCTACAGGAAAACATTCCTCCTCCATTTGGGTGGACAATGTACATTTAGCCCATTATCGAATCTGTTTAATACTCTATAATCAATGTTAATTGTATATTTATACATGTATGTACAGATTTATTATTGTTTATTTGTTAACCAGGAAATCACTTTCTAGACTTAGTTGTTTTCAATTGATGGCCAGGGAGAAGAACTACACAAAAAGTCCATATATTAAAGAAGAGAAACATATAATACAACAATACTCAGTACAATTGTAGTGGTACCAAAGTGAGGTAAACATATATATTAAGAACACCATGGGATACATATAACAAAAGTTTCAAAAACTGTCTTACATTCTGAGAACCACAAAAATAATTATGCCAAAAACTAGACTGTTTTGGTATCGAAAGACCTGTCTTCAGCTCTGAGGGTCACTGTGACAGTGATTAGGTTTCAGCAATCAACAAGAAAGTTAATTTTATAAATTATTGCTGCTTTCAGGTTTTTGAGGCCAATTGCTTTATTATATATGAGTTATATACATCACTGTGAAATTAGCTTAATTCATTTGTGTTGTGAAGGGTCCTGCACATAGTTCTCAGCTGTCCAGATTTCTGCAGAATGTTCAGATTTTTGCCTTATATTTTTTGTCTGTTTCTCATAAAATTTTGGTTTTCTGGCAACTCGCTGGATAATTATTGAGGATTGAATTCAGAAAATAATGACAGACATTTGAATTTTAGACTTCATACCCATCAGAAAATTCATGCTAATGCAAAATCTTTTATTCTATCCACTTTCTAAGATTGTAAGAGCAGTATTTAAAAATTGTACCAGTTTTTAGTCCTTTGTCTCCCCATATTCTATAGCTTTGCCAAGAGTTCTTGCTCTAAAAGGTTGAGAGATATGCAGTAACAAAACTGGCCTAGTCTGGACACAGTTATACCTATAGCTGCAATATTGTTGTACTCCTGTTACTTTGCGGCCTTTTTTTTTCTTTTGTATCCTTTGCCTGTCTGCATGAAATTTTACTTATTCCTGGGCCCTGATAAGGTACATGTGTGAGGAAGTTTAACTGACCAAGGGCAAGACATTAATATCATGGCATTTACTTTAACTCATTATAGCCAGGTGATGCCTCCAGGTGTTTCTGCAGTGACATCCTCCTGATTCCTCTAGGTGTTTCTGCAGTTACATCCTCCCAATACCTCCAGGTGTTTCTGCAGTTACATCCTCCCGATGCTTTCATGTGTTTCTACAGTTACATCCTCCCGGTGCCTCCAGGTGTTTCTGCAGTTACATCCTCCTGATGCCTCTTGGGGTTTCACCAGTTACATCCTCCTGATGCCTCTTGGGGTTTCACCAGTTACATCCTCCTGATGCCTCTAGGTGTTTCTGCAGTTATTTCTTCCCAATGACTCTAGGTGTTTCTGCAGTTCCTTCCTCCTGATGCCTCTAGGTGTTTTTGCAGTTACATCCTCCCAATGCTTCTAGGTGTTTCTGCAGTTCCATCCTCCCGATGTGTCTAGGTGTTTCTGCAGTTCCATCCTCCCGATGCCTCCAGGTGTTTCTGCAGTTACATTCTCCCGATGCCTCTAGGTGTTTCTGCAGTTACATCCTCCCGATGCCTCTAGGTGTTTCTGCAGTTGCATCCTTCTGATGCCTCCAGGCGTTTCTGCGTTACATCCTCCCGATGCCTGTAGGCATCAAATATTGCTTGTTCATATTTTGCATTAATAATTTAAAACCATGTTACATGCAAATTATTACAATATATCATCTTAAAGCTTATACAATGGAAAATACAATTGAGTTGTCATCTAACTGTGATAGCTCACAATACGTAGGATTAATCACAATAAAAATGGACTTAAACCTTTCTATAAGTGGTATAAAAGTATAACATAATTTCTGGAATCAGACACATTTAGAAAGTAAAGAAAGAAAGAAAGGAAAAGCATATATAAAGGTAAGTATTGCAGATTTTGTGTCACGGCCTACCTGGAAACCATGTTGAAGCTAGAAAGGATTTTACTGAGTTATACATTTAGTAAGTTGACTATGTACACATTGTTCAAGTGTGTCCCACATTGATTTTTCTTCTTCAATAAACTGAAACTTTTCCTCTCTCATATCTTCATAATTTAAATGCATTTTCCCTACTTTTTCTACGACATTTGGCCATAATGTAGAAATCATACTTTAGTGGTTAGATAATTCTTTTATATCTGTGTACCCATTCTTAATTTCTTACTGTTCTGATATAAACATGTGATCACTTAAAGTGTTTGAACTTCATCTGTCATAAGTCTTTGCTCCTTCCCCTATTCTGTTTTCTGTAGATTTTCTAATGACATTCATATGCCTTTTTTTAAAATTAGCTCTTTTGTATGCTTATAAATAATTTCAGAATTAACATTGCTACACCACATCAGTGATTTTTGGTATACAAAAATGCTCCAACATTATTCCATAAATAAATTCCTTCATTCCACAATGGGTACAGATCCCTATTAGCCTAAAGTCCTCTCCTCTCTAGTCTTATTATGTATAGCTATTTTTCAAGTTCATATTTAAGTTAAAGTGTATTTAGTTGCTTTATTTCAAAACCCTGATAACAAAGTAAGATTAACATACAAATAAAATAAACACATAAACATAAAATGGAAATTTAAACAAATAAATGAATAGATGCAAATAAAATCATCACACACCATCAGATGACATGTCAAAAAGGTATGTCTTGAGTGTCTACCTGAAACTGGCTGGTGGGCACACCTGAAGCCACGGTGGTAGTAGGTTCCTCAGGTGAGGAGTCTGATAAAAGACTGAATAATGGTCAGAAATATTAATGTAGACTCATGGAACTACCAAAAGCCCCTCCTACGTTTACATCTGTCACACTATTCACCTTCAGTTTGTATTTCTTTACCCCTTTATAATTTTGACACAATTCTCCGTCCCATGCACTCCAAATATTTTGTCTTCACACCAGCCACTGTACAATTTAACAGTTTGCCCTAATATAGTACCCGCTAAAAGTAAAATGTTACATATTATCTCTCTGGTTTCTTCCTTTTGCAAATACACATTTAATGACAAGTTTCATTTTTTTTCTGAAATCTGACTTTTCTTGGCTTATCTTTGTCATTTTGCATTCTCAGTTTCTCATGTCCATTAACAATTAATAAAACTGAAATCACCATATTCCCCTTTTTCTTTGCATCATCCACATGCTTTTTTGCCTTCACCCATCTACTGTCACCAATTTTCTGCAGCATTATTTTAATCACTCTCAAACACCGCATTTTGACTACCTTAAAAATGTCTTCTTTTCATGTCTCTGATATGTCTAAGTTCCATTTCATTTCCTTTTCTGTTTTCAATTCCACCTTCTGTTAGCTTATTTTCATGCATAAAACCATCTCTTTTCCCTTTGATCAGTGCATCTTATTTAATTTATTTAGCTTTTCCATTCTTATTTTAATCTGCAAAAACAGTTATTGCAGATATGTTCACTTACTTTACACAAAGTACAAAGGGTTCATTTAGGTTCATAGGTTTAATAGGTGTGTACTAGGCTAATGGCCCTGGGGCCTTTGCATGCCTAGCCCATAAGATTACCCTGGCATCTTGCCACCCGACCTTAGTTCCTTCCCAGTGCCTCTGTCGAGTAGAGCCACTGGAGTGATCCCAGGGGTGAATTTTCTATTTCTCATCCACTCATCAAGATTTCTGTTGAAGAGGGCCAGTGAGATGCTCTGTTTGAGATGTATGGGAAGTCTATTCCATAGCACAGGCAGTCTCTGGGTTATGAACCTGTCCCTCCAGCGTGTTCTGTTGATTGTGGTAATGAGGTTGAGGTCTCTGGAGCATGTGGTGTGGAGGGATTGGGATTTCTTTAGATGTAGCATTTCTAACAGAGCTGGGTCAGACATGGCTTTGTAAGTCAAGCAGAAATTGTCTCTAAGTAGGCGATATGAGACAGAGAATAGTTGGAGTTTTTTGAGTCTGTCCATATAGGAAAAGTGTTTAAGGCCTAAGATCCTCTTTGTGAGGTACTTTTGTGGCCTCTCCAGTTGTTGCAGGTGTCTGGTGAGGTACATGCCAAATGGGGCATTGTACTCGATGATTGGCCTAATGAGGGAAGAGTAGAGGAATGCAATGACCTCTTTCTTCCTGATTGCAAAATCCTTAGTAATGAGATATGCCACATAGGAGGACTTTCTGACCACAGTGGCAATGTGGTGGTCAAAAGAGAGGTTGCATTCAGCCTGTGTTCTCAGATCTCTCATAATGCCTTCTGTATTCAGTAGACTACCATTGATGTGGTAAGTCATGGGAACTGGGTTTTTCCCAAAGGGGATAACGACCATACCTCTCAACCTGGAAACATCAAAAATCTGGACAAGGCCCATGAAAAATAGGTACAAATCTGTACGCTAATTAACATCTAATTTGCATACATAATTATGTAACCCCACCCACTCCAATGGAATTGTGGGATACCAACTTTCAAAAGTAAACTGAAGAACAGACAGCCAAAATATGGCGCCACACCAGAGTCCCCCTGTAGCCATTCCAGTGTCCCATTACCTGGCGATTTCTCCCAATTTACCATAAACACTAATGTGTGCATACTGCTTTACTTCTACAATGATTATTTGGATTTTATTTTTACATTTTGCAGCACAACAATGCACAAAACACTAACAAACATCTGCTAAACAAAGCAATACCATCTCACAATGAAAATAGACTTGGCATTAAAACTTTTCTACCCTTGAAACTCACATTCATTGAAATAGCATTGAAACCCACACACCACATCCAAAGAAAATGCGTCTGGCCAGTGGTGGATAAAGATTACCTTTGGGATGTTTTCAAATTATTGGCCCCTTGCACACAAAACAAGAAACATACATGTGTTCTTTTCTTTGATACACCTTCCTGACTTTATTAAGTTATAGCCCTTGTATAATACAGCACACTTGTTAGACAGATCACATTTTAAATTTATTGTTTGAACATTTTTCCAGTAGGCTGTACTGTAGACAATGAAACAAAATGCATGAACCAATAATGACAAAACTGCCCAATTCAGAACATTTCCATCATAAAATTCTATTCCACACCCACACTATAAATAGAATGACAGTAGTGTAAGCCACAGGCATCTTGCATAGCTTCTCACACTTATTTTCAACTTCAGTTTTTTTTGGGGGGGTGGGGGCAAAAGGTCAAAAGGTTAAAAACCAGGGACACATTTTAAAAATTGCTTGTATAATTTTGTAAAGTTGCTAGAATAAAATGTGTTACCACCATGCATGTCACTGGCAAGTCTTGAACCCAGGGCCCCATGCACTACAGTCAGAGCAACATACCACTATGCCAAATCAGCAGTTTCCTCAAAAAAAGGAAGACTGAAACTTAATAGCTATCATTTAGTGAATTCAGTTCTCACTTCTCACCATAGCTCTCAACCTCTTAGCACAAAAAACCTGGACAAACAATGCCAATAATGGGGGAATACAAATTCAGTTCTCACTTCTCACCATAGCTCTCAACTCTTAGAACAAAAAACCTGGACAAAGCTCACAAGTGGTGGTGGCTAGGGACTTACCAGGGACACATTTTAAACATTGCTTGTATAAGTTTGGAAAGTTGCTAGAATAAAATTTTGTGTTACCACCATCCATTTCACTGGCAATACCTGAACTCAGGATCCTATGCACTACAGTCAGAGCAACATACCACTATGCCAAATCAGCAGTCCCCTAAAAAATAGGAAGACTGAAACTTAATGGCTATCATGTAGTGAATTCAGTTCTCACTTCTCACCATAGCTCTCAACCTCTTAGCACAAAAAACCTGGACAAAGCCAATAATGGGGAATACAAATTCAGTTCTCAATTCTCACTCACCATAGCTCTCAACTCTTAGCACAAAAAACCTGGACAAACAACAAAGCCAATAATGGGGGAATACAAATTCTGTTCACTTCTCACCATAGGCTTAGCTCTCAACTCTTAGCACAAAAAATCTAGACAAAGCCCAGAGATGGTGGTGGCTAGGGACTTTAGGCTCTTTTTTACCCTGTACCAAAGGTACAGGTTTGAGCCTGAATACCTCTAGCCACCAGGTGTATTACATGGGGGCATTTACACACACACACACACACACACACACACACACACACACACACACACACACACACACACACACACACACACACACACACACACACTTACTTGAGTGAGTCCAAAGACCCACTTCACTTGATTTCCCCAAACCCATGCTTCAAATGAACAAGTGCTGCTGTTAATAAATCCAAATGAGAATGATGCTGCTGCTGAGAATGAGTGCTGCTGTTAATAAATCCAAATGAGAACAAGTGCTACTGTTTCCCGCTCTGTTCTTGATAAATACAAAATGCTACTGTTTCCCGCTCGGGAATTGTGGCACCCCTGCATTTGGACTAGAAAACTCGGTAAAAACTGAGTAATTCAGTATAGTTGAGAGGTATGATGATGACACATTTTTTGGCATTGAGCTTAAGGCCATGGTTCTGACACTAGTTGTTGGTCTCAGTGAGGCCTTTCTGTAGGATGTCAACATCACTTGGGGAGTTAATAATGGCTCCCATCTTGCAATCGTATGCCATATTTGTCAGCCAGAGACCCTTCATATTGGCCTGGACTTTTGAGATGTAGATACCAAACAGGAGTGGACCCAGGGCTGATCCCTGTGGGACTCCACTCATGACTGGTCGGCAGTCTGACTTGGAGTCAGCTACTTTCATACTGTGGGTTCTATCTGTGAGCCAGTTTGCAACCCACCTAGTGATATAGGGGTTGATTCCTAGCTTAGTGAGTTTTTCTATGATTTCTGAGTGGGGAATGGCATCAAAGGCCTTGGCCAGATCAAGGTAGGCTGTATGAACCACCTTGCCTTCATCCACAGCTCTGGTGACTGACTCAAAGAAATCGACCAAGTTGAGCAGGCATGATCTACCCTTTACAAAACCAAACTGTGTGGGATCCAGAGTTTGGAGATTCCCTATATCCTTGTTTATTAGGTCCATGACAATGTGTTCCATAGCTTTGCATATCAGACTTGTCAGGCTAATGGGGACAATAGTTTCCAGGGTCTGTAGTCGCTCCTCCTTTGTGGAGAGGGATGACTATAGCAGTGTGCCATTCAGTAGGGACAAAGCCTGAGGTGAGGCTGTGATTGAACAGGGTGCACAGGTGAGGTACCAGTTCACCCTGTAGTTCATAGCCAGGGATATTGTCAGGTCCCATAGAAGCTGTATTCTTGACCTTGGACAGTGCTGTTTTAACCTGTGCAGGAGTAATACTGGGTGCCTGGCAATCTATTGGTATTGTGATTGGTCCTCTGGGGGGGGAGTAAAGTCGACACTGAATCTGTTGGCCAGTATATTGGCAATATCTGTTGGCTTGGTATAGGAGGTACCATTGTGCAGTAGCTCAGAGCAAATCTAGGTATTGCTGTGAAGATTCTTTGCATAACTATAGAAGGACTTGTGTTTTTTTTTACTATCTGCTGCAATTCTGTTTTCATAGCTAGGTTTAGAGGATTTGATGACGGATCTCAACTTTTTGTTGAGGCTGATAAGGGAGTTTTTCCAGTCTTGGGACTTCACCTTATTCCACATCAGTTTCCTCCTTCTGTTGTAGAGTTTGTTTATGGCAGGGGACCACCAGATTGGCTTCCTTTTTTTTGGAAGGGAGCATCTTGGTTCTATTGGGTATGGCAAGATCCATGCATTTGTGTATGTGTTGGTGTATGATTTGGCGGTCATGCAACTATTCTCCATTTGCATGGGTGCCGTGAAGTTAGCCACCTCTGTTTTTAGGAGCCCAAAGTTAGCTGTGGAGAAGTTTTTCATGGTGGTTACCTTTGTTTGGGGGGTGGGTGGGAGGGATGTGGATTTCCAAGGTGATTAGTTAGTGGTCGGATCTAACTAGGGAGGAGTTGACTATTGGTGTAGATCAGCGGTTGCCCATGTTAGTAATGACCAGGTCAGGGATGTTGCTACCTCTAGTGGGGGTAAGAACAAGCTGGTCCAGGGCATTGGAATTAATGAATTCCAGGAAACATTGGGCAAGTATATTGGTACATGAGTAGTTTTTCCAGTTAATGGAGGGGTAGAAGTTGCCCAATATGAGTGTTAGGTTGGACCCCAATATTCTCCAGGGTGCTTAAGAACGTGGAGTGTGAGTCTAGGAACATGGTTGGGGACCTATAACAGGCTACGACCTGAATCGCTGTCTTACCCAATGTTAACTGCACCTGAAGTGTCTCTGATGCTTTATGTTGGGTTATCAGTCTGGAGGTGTGCACATCCTTTATGAATACGGAAACACCACCACCTTTGGAGCTTCGGTCCAAGTTCTGGGGCCGAAAGGTGTGGAATGAGTTATAGCCTGGTAATGTAGGGGTGCTTTCTGCTGCCTTGAACCAAGTCTCTGTTACAGCACAAATGTCGATGTTCTCCATTTTAAGTGAGTGCATTTTGAGATTTAGACTTCTAGCGTTGAGCAGCATGACCCTCAGATTACATTTGTTTGTAGCTGTTACAGTGGTAATTTGGTCTTTGGAACTTAAAAAAGGCACTATATGGGGTGGCAAGAGCCTTGGCCAGTATCCGGAAGCCCAGGGGTGACAGATGCAGGCCATCTCTGGCAAAGCATTGAGGTCTGTCAGTCATGTCATCCCAGGCAGACAGATACTGCATCCCCTTATAATGACACCAGAAACTTAGCCAATTGTTGAAATCAATCATTTTCTGCTTGTACTGTGGTATCATTCTGGATGATGGCAGGATGCTGCTCAGGGCTAGGGTCATACCTGACTGGGCTAGATAATCTGAGAGCTCCTCCATGTCTCTTTTAATGTCCAGGGAGGTACGTCTCAGGTCATTCAGACCCACATGTACAATGACAAAGTCATATTTGTACCTGTTGTTGAGGGACCTGAGTGCGTGCTTTATATGGCGGATCCTGGCACCTGACAGACAACTGATTGTTACTTTCTCCTTATTTCCCTGCCAAGTCCTTCTATTTTGTATATGTCATATATTTTAAAACATCTTAATTTGCTGCCATGTGTTCCTCATTTCTACATTTAAAACATATTCTATTCTGCCCAGCATAAAATAAAGTTCTCTTATTATGCAAGAAAGATAGAGACAAATGTTCAATGTTCCATTTTTATATCCAGGGCTACTTTTCCTTTCTGCAGTCTAATAAAATAACATCTTTATCACATATGGGTCACAAATCTTCTACAATAGTACATTTCTTTTGTGGACATGTTCATATCTTCTTTTAAATCTACCTCAGTTCTGCAGAATTTATGAATTTTATTGTATCATTCAGCACTTAACTAACTTCAATGTCCTTCCATTTTTTCTTTTTCCATATGCATTTTTTTTTTCAAAATAGCTTTTGATTTCTCTTTTCCGCAAAGATTATTTCAAAACTTCTTAACTCTTCAGTGTGCATTAACGAATGCCTCCGAAGTTGATTCCAAGAATGTATAACAGACATCCTAGAAACTTTCTTCTTAGTAAATCACTTACATTTTCAGTAAACATTGTTCTCGCTATTTTGCATTATTTAAAAAAAAAAAAAAAATCTCCCAGTTTTAGTTCTTACTGCACCCCCAGTTCCTTTTCCATTTAGTTTATCTTCCTTTTCACCTTTCTTTTACTGAGCACAGTATCATAATCATTACTGTATCTTCCACATTTAAGGTTACCACCTTTAGAAGAGCCAAAAACTGGACAAAAGCTACACCCTTTTTTGCAGCTTATCAGTCCATTTTGTTAAGTAAATGTGCACTGCTTTTATTTCAGAATTACCATGTCTGACAAATTTGAAGACGTTGTAAATTATATGCTTAATGCAACAGTTAAACAAATACATAAACATTCTGGATGTTATTGTTATTTTATAAGATTCTTTTATATCATTCTTATTGCTTTATTAATTAATAACTATTACCCCACATAATCATGGAAGTCTAAAAATCATACTGGGGTGATGATTTCATATTATTTTTGAAGACTGTAAAATTAAATTAACATGCGTTTGCAATACTTTTCTCCCCAGGCCTCTGATGAAAATAAACGAAAAGTAAATAAATAAATGAGGACAGGAAGAAGGTTGAATACTATTTATGCACTATTTCCTGTAATGTCTACTTTATATGTCTTTCCAAAATACACATTTTTATTTGTATCTAGTTTGGTATATAAGTCAAGAAGGGCATATTCATTTCACTACAGAAAAAAATATAGAAGGAAAGCTCATTCAGACTTTTCGGGCATTACACACTTTACAGAAAAGTAACTTAATGGAGAATAGGTTGTCATTCTCAGGGGAGCCCCCCCCCCCGAAGTTCAGGCAATTCTAGAAAAAAAACCCAACATATTCAAAAGTCCTATTTGATTCCCTGCACAAAATCAAATGCTGTATTGCATACTGTACAAATGCAGATTGAGGATCTCTGCTTCCACGTGTGTGTGCGTGTGTGTGCGTGTGTGTGCGTGTGTGTGTGTGTGTGTGTGTGTGTGTGTGTGTGTGTGTGTGCGCATGTGCATGTGTGTGTATGTATATATATATATATATATATATATATATATGTGTGTATTTACTTCATAATATTGCATTACCAAAATGTCAAAATTCATAGCATTGATACCACAACATTGTAAGTAGAATAACATTGAACTCTTAAAACAACAAAACTTTTTTTGTTTTAAGAGTTCAACGTTATTCTATTTATGATGTTGTGGTCTCGATGTTATGATTTTCAATGTTTTCTTAATGCGAGGGTGGATGGCATAATGGTTAAGTTTTTGCCTAACAGACACAAGGTGAAGGATTTGAATCTCACATGGGTTAATATGAGGCTTAAAATGGCCCACAAGAGAAGTTAGCCTAGTACTATCTATGAACCTATGAACTTAGTAATATATGAACCTATGAACCTATGAAGTAGATTCATATATGTACACATCAAGATATATAGATATATATCTGTAAGGATACCATTCAGAAGCTTGACTTATCAGAAAGTCCAACTTCATATGGTCTGGACAATATGACTGACTTTCTGAAAAGTCAAACTTTGAAAAATAACAAAAATCTACATGTCTGCAGAGGGCAAGCCCCCCTGCACCCCCCATATGCACCCCCACCCCATGCCATTATATATACCAACTCTGAGACTGCACTACAATGAGGAAGAGGGTACATTTCCCATACCCAACTGTATTGAGATCTCCATTCAAAACCTTCTACAGTTTGGGAAGTCGATCATATGGTCGCGACTATATGAGATTCAACTTTCTAATAAGTTGAGCTTCTGAATGGGACATATATATATATATATATATATATATATATATATATATATATATATATATATATATATATATATATATATGTATCCGCAGTAAAAAACAAACGGTGCAGGCAAGAGTCACCTCCAACAGCAAACAGTAAAAAACAAAGGAGGTAGCAGCCACGGCTATGTAGAATAACAGCTTTATTAGTAAAAGAGGGAGTGCTTTTGTGGCACCAGCCACTTTATCAGACAATCAGAGAACAGTAAAACACAGCATTTATACCAAGCTTATCATTGCCATCAACTGCCCAATTAATCCTTAAAGCGATATACTTAGTATAAAAAGTTTTATACCTAGTGTGAAAAATTTAAAAGCTTAAAATTAAAAACAGCTCAACAATAGAAACAGCATATTACATCATACAACTTAATACATACAATATAAAAGTATAAAAATATATAAAAAAGTACAAAAAAGTATAAAAAAGTATAAAAGGTCGAGGGGGGAGGGGGGTACTACCTACTATTTCTTTAAATCCCTGTTTAGAAGAATGAGTTTAATATTGATTTTGTCATTCAGGCCTACCTCAATGTTAGCTCGTAGCCTTATAATCCATTCTAGTTCCCCAGTTTCTACTCTATTCCTAACATCTCCACCTCTATTGTCCGTATAGATCTTATCTATTACTAAAAATAAAAATTTGTTTGTCTGAGGGACCATGATGAGACACGCAAATTTTTATTTTTAGTAATAGATAACATTGGGGTAGGCCTGAATGACAAAATTAATATTAAACACATTCTTCTACAATAGAGATTTAAAGACATAGTAGTTAGCACCCCCCTTCCACCTTTTATACTTTTTGATACTTTTATATTGTATGTATTAAGTTGTATGATGTGATATGCTGTTTCTATTGTCAAGCTGTTTTTAATTTTAAGCTTTTAAATGTTTCACACTAGGTATAAAACCTTTTTATAGGTATATGGTTTTAAGGATTAATTGGGTAGTTGATGGTAATGATAAGCTTGGTATAAATGCTGTGTTTTACTATTGTTTGATTGTCTGATGAAGTGGCTGGTGCCACGAAAGCGCTCACCTCTTTTACTAATAAAGTTGTTATTCTACATAGCCGTGGCTATGTGAATAGAAGCTGATCTGGGCAGTACTGCGGTGGTTTGAAGTCCCAGAAACATTGGTAGAATTAGTACAGGCTATGTACAAGGACCCAGTGACTCAAGTAGGAACAGTGTTTGGCCTCACTGCGGAGTTCCCAGTGGGAGTGGGTGTACGCCAGGGTTCAGCTCTGAGCCCACTGCTGTTCATACTGGTAATGGACTACATCAGCAAACAGGTTGGAGGGATCAGAGCAACAAAGCTGCTGTGTGCAGACGATGTGGCAGTACAGGCAGACTCTGATATAGAACTTCAGCAAAGGATAGGAGAATGGAATGCAAATCTGAAGGCACATGGGATGAAACTAAGCACAGATAAGACAGTGGTAATGGCAGCAGACTGGGGAAATTAGAAAAAGCTGAGACTAGAGATAGATGGGAAGATAGTGGAACAGGTAAACAGCTTCAAGTATCTGGGAGGGGTGGTTGAGGAGAAGGGCAGTCTGAATGAAGAGGTCAAAGCTAGAATCAGAGGGGCTGCAGCCAACTGGCATAGAGTATCAGGTGTAGTATATGACAGAAGAATGCCAAAGAAGCTGAAACGTAAGGTGTACAAGACAGTCGTGCGACCAGTGCTACTGTATGGTACAGAAACCTGGGCAGTAAAGGCAGAACAGTTGAAGAAGCTAGAGGTGATGGAAATGAAGTGCCTGAGAAAGGTGGTAGGATGCACACTGCGGGACAGGCGAAGAAATGAGGACATAAGAGCAGAAGCCAAAGTAGCTCAAATTGCAGAAAAGATCAAAGAAAACAGATTACGATGGTATGGGCACATGTGTAGAAAAGCAGAAGACAATCTGATGAGGGAGATTTGGGACAGACAGGAAGAAGGTAAGAGGAAGTGAGAGCATCCAGCAAAGAGGTGGATGGATTGTGTGAAAGAAGATCTTTGACAGTCAGGCATGAGTGTTGAAGAAGGCAGGAGAGTGGCACTGAATCGAGAGAGTTGGTGACAGTTAATACGATACCCCGACCGCATGTAAATGGGAAAAAGGGGATGATGATGATGATTATATATATATAAATTTACGCGCGCGCACACACGCACACACACACACACACACACACACACACACACACACACACACACACACACACACGCAATCATACAAACACACACGCACACAATCATACAAACACACACACACACACACAATCATACAAAGACATACACACACACACACACACACACACACACACACACACACACACACACACACAAAATCATACAAATACACACACACACACACACACACAATCATACAATCATACACACACACACCCACACACACACACAATCATACAAACACACACACACACAATCATACAAACACACACACACACACACACACACACACACACACACACACACACACACACACACACACACACAGTCATACAAACACACACACATACACACACACACAATTGAAATAATCAGGCTTTGACTGGTAGTATTGCTCTGTATTGAAATATACATATGCACTGAATGTTAATATTCTGCATTTAGTCTCCTCTTCTGAAACAAACCTGAACCTCTGGAGGCTGGCATCCCCAAAAGTTAAAAAATCCCAGTGAAACAGTATGCATTTTTTAAAAACTGAATTTCAGAACTGTGTGGGAATCACAAATGACTCGGAATGTCAGAAAGGCAGTCATCCAAACTGGATTTCTTGATGGAAATTGTGAGTTTTTGATTATCATGAAGAAATTCTGGAGACACAGCAGTCGTGTCCAGACTCCAGATGGCCTAGTTTGCCTCTTGTTTGTCATGCATCACTGACTGTTGTTTCTGTCACCCATACAACCCTCCTCTCTCCTGACTCTAGACAAGACTTGTCTCTGCTGCTAGCAGAGGTTATGAAGGTGAATGCCATTGTGTGTGCATGTCACTATCTGTTTTTGATACATTGCTGTCTGTCCTTCTAGACATTACCTCAGAAGCAGAATACCCATCATATAATTTAGCTGTTGTCAAAATGGTGACCTGTTTCATGCCAAAAAAGCATTTATTCCACCCATGATCTAGTTGTATTTGTATCTCTGCTTTTCTCACATTACTTTAGTAGGAATACATTTTCCATAGCTGCAGAAGTGGTCTTAGGTCAACTGGCGCCCTAGGCAAAAGGGCTCCATGGCACCCGTCACCACACTACCTGGTGCCCCCATCATGGTCTACCTACACCAAATAAATACTGGAAAAAAGCCCCTACTACAGCGGCGCCCTAGGCGACTGCCTAGTTGGCCTATGCCTAAGTCTGGCTACGCATAGCTGTCCTTTGTGAACCCTGTCTACTGGCTTAAAAGGGAAATTTCCCTAGTGTCCCGGTCAAATTACCCCTAAACCAGTATGACTATCACCTTAGGTTTCTGCTGAAAATGGACTATGTGGGACTAACAAAAAGTATATAAATAAATAAAAACAAATAAGTCTGATTTTTAACTCAATGAAATGATGGCTTAGCATTCACACTAGTTACTGTTTTAATAACAAACAATATTAGTTAAAGGTAGCATACTCTACTCATGTAAGGCCTCTGCAGCCAAAAAATTTTATTCAGGATACCCTGAGTACTGTATATATTATTAGGGGAAGCTAGTATGTGAACTAATAGACTGCTTATGCTAGTTGTATACCATTAATTAATGTATTTCCCATATTTATTTATTTGCATTTGTTAACTGGGAAAGTCTGACTGCACATAGAACCCCTTTTCAGCAGAGGCCTGGGGAGAAAAGCTGCAGTGATACATTAATGTATTTCAGTTAGAGAAAACTCAAATAACTTGTGTACTGGTAGGATGTCATTGTGCAGGACAACTGCATGCTTATAGATCAGGTCTCAATCCCACTGCCAGAGCAGAAGTAACAACTGTACATAACACGTTTCAGCACTCACTCCTTTTACCACTAAATTCCAGTGCCAGGGTGGTAGAGATAACAGTTAGCTTGTTATGCATTAGAAGCCTGCTATTTTACTTGCTCCAGATCTTGTTTCTCCAATAATTGTTCCAACACTTGCATCTCCTGGTGGGTACAATTGGCTCAGCTAATGAACAGGAAAATACAATATTCAATAGACTGAAAATATATGCAGAAAAAGTTATTCCTTTATATGCAAGTAAAATTGTTTTATTTATTTTTATTTCAACAGAATAAACTGCACAGATAGGCATTTTTGTCTTCTGACTATTATATTGGCAAACATGAAGCTTTAACTGTTTTAATAGTATAATACTTACATTTTCAAACACTCATTTAACTGCAGTAGTATATATTACTTCAGGGTTTGCCATGACCTAGGTTATTTGCACATCATGTCAGCACTGAGGCTTCTTGCTGTCACATCATAAAATGCTTTGTTATTTACCTTACTCTCTATATATTATCTATATATTACAATTATTTTATTCCAGGATACAAATCTTCCCAGATAAACATGTTTCATCTATCCTATCCTAAGTACGAACTTCTACTGTTTTTATGTATAAACAGATTTGCAGTAAGCAATGTTCCCGAGGACAAAAACAGTCACAAATACACATCTGGAGTACAGATTGCTTCTGGGTCTGTCATGGTTGGTATAGAATGCATGTTAATTCAGCTTTGAGGTTTCATATGGTCTCATAAATAAAATATACTTACTTAAGTATCTATCATCTTTTACTACAGTTACATTGTTTCCCTCTTTTGGCAAAGACATGAAAATTTTTGCTTTATTGTGGAAATCTAGCCCCCCTTAAAAACACCCCTTTTTTTATAGTAAGATGTATTTCTTCCCAATGGAATGCCACTGGTCCATTCTGATCTAACGGAATGAATTGCATGTACACACACACACACACACACACACACACACACACACACACACACACACACACACACACACACACAAACATTTTTAAATAAAAATACTTTTTTTTTTATAAATTATACTACATACTTCTACTTGCCATGACCTTATTAATATTTTGATAGCTAATATGCCTCTTTTAGGTGACCAGAGGTAGCCCAGATTCTGAAAGCTTCTAAACAATGTTGATAGATTTTAAAGCACACTTGTCCCTACAGTCTTTTTTTTTATCCTGCAGTGTCACAGTGACATTCTGCTTTGCAGAAATCACAGAATTCTAAAAGAAGCAACACCATTGTCGTAAATTGTATTTTTTTCCCACTGTTACCCTTTACAACCCTCTGTATTTGCCTACAGTTTCTGGTAGGAATTTTGTACTGTTGTAGATACACATGCAGAGTTGATCTATAGTTTGCATCAAGCTTTTTTTTTGTGGTTGTTAACCATACTAGCCAAAGCATAGACTATAGATTGAAAAATGGAATATAAAGAAATTTGACAAGAAAGAACACTGTATTCCTGTTTATAGGTATTCTGTGACCATCAGTGTGCACACATGGGTCATAAACAAAATAGATGCCAATGTGCCATGTTTGTGTTAATTAACATGTACATAACTCTTTGTGCATGTAAATTAATCACTGTGATACACATACTGCATGTGTGAATCTCATGTAAGGTCACAGCACACATTATATGAATGTATGCATATCTGAATGCCTCAGTACAACAGTAACCTATACAATATGGCATCAAAAGGAAGGCATGTATGCGTTAAATGCAGCAAGTGCTACAGTTGACATCTTATTACTGTAACACCACCCTGCCATCTTAATGTTTGTCCTTTAATTGGTACATGTTTTATAAATAATACTGTAATATCACAAAATATGGAGTATGATGTGTACATAACACTCTGTATGTACAACATAACGTCAGTAATGACACTGATGCAGCATAAATCCACAATAATAAACTACATGCCATCAACAAAATGCACTTTATTCTGTGGGCTGTTAATGGACAGATTGTATACAAGCAGTTTTGAACAGCAAACAGAATTTCATTTATTTATTTATTTATTTTATTTTACATTTGTTTACTGGGAAAGTCCGACTGGATATAAGTCCACTTTCAGTGGGGGCCTGGGGAGAAAAGCTCCAGAAAGCAGAATACAAATACATTAGGAACAATAGAAACATTTAAAGATAAGTATAATATGTACTTTTCAGTAGGGCTACAAACATAGATAAAACATAGTAGACAACATCAAAATCATTCAGCTTCAATTTCAGACAATAATACACGCAGTTATGGGCTAAGTCCCTTCAAGAATTCATACACTTACTAGAGTATATGATTGAAATGCTTAGGGAGAGTTTGCAGGAACAGCGGGTTGTGATTAGTCGGGGTTCAAGCAGCGACACTGCCAATGCTGTTGGAAGTGTAGTTTGAGGCTTTTTTGAACTGGGTTAAGTAGGATTAGTGAGTAAGTTCGGCAGGTAGCATATTCCAAGTTTTGCCTGCTGAGTTGGCGAATAGAGAGTCCCCAGCCACATTTATGCTCTTAGTTGTTTGTACCAGCAGTTTGTCAGCAGAGCGTAGTGACCTCAGGTTGCTGTATGGTTTGATCATCTTATTTAGTGCTGGTGTTTTTTCGGGTTGATATAGTATTTTGTGGGTTATTATAAGTTGGTTGTATTGGAGAAGACTGGGCCACTCCAGCCATCCTAGTTGAGTTAGGTTGTTACAATGGTGGGTCCTAGAGGTAGCACCTGTAGCAAATCTAGCAATATGGTTGTAACAACTAGCAAGTTTGGTAAGGGTGGCTTGGTTCAGGTTAGTGAAGAGGGGGGAGGCATAGAGGAGGGTAGATAGTAGGTGGGACTGAGCGATAGTGGTTCTTGCAAAAGGAGTGAGGAAGGGTTTGATCCTGTATAGGGAGTCCAGTTTTTTTGTTGACAGATTTGATGGTTTGATTGACATGGATACCATATTTTAGGGCGCTATCGACTGTGACGCACAAGAGTTTTGTGTGAGTATCTGGGGATGTAATTGTGCCATTGTTGGAACTTATAGTAAATAATGGTGAGGAGGATTTGCAGGTGGAGGAAAAGATGAGCAGTTTTGTTTTGTTGGGGTTTAATAGAATCTGACGGTTTGCAAACCATTTTTCTACATCATTGAAAGTATTCTGGGTTAGGGTCATAAGCTCAGCTGAGGAGGAGGCGGTACATATTAAAGTAGAGTCGTCCATGTATTGGATGCAGGTGGCTTTAGGAGGGATGGTGGGTAGGTCATTGATAAAGACTGAGAAGAATAGTGGTCCTAGTATGGAGCCTTGGGGGACTCCTAGAGTAATGGGTAGATGTGTGGATAGGGTATTCTGCCATAAAACTGCTTGTTGTCTATCAGACAGGTAAGATTGGAACCATTTAATAGAGCTACTATTCAGTGACCGTTCCTTCCGGGTACGGATAAGCAGTTGGTGATTGACCATATCAAAGGCCTTAGATCTAGGAAGAGAGCAGAGGTAAGTTTGTTATTGTTTTGGTTGATGTTGATAGAGTTAGAGAAGGACAGGAGGGCTGATGTGGTGCTGTGGTGTGGCCTAAAACCATGCTGAGAGTTGGCCAGTAGTTTATTTTGGGTGTGATAGTGCATTAATTGGTTGTGGATGCACTTTTCCATAATTTTGGCCAGTGGTGATAGTATGGCTATTGGTCATAGGTATGTCAGATTTAAAGAATTCCCTCCTTTATGAAGGGGAATGACATGGGAAACCTTCCAGAGAGAGGGGATAGTGGCTTCAGTTAAGGTGCAGTTTATTATGATTGAGACAAGGTATGCAATGGCATCTGCCCCTTTTTGTAAATATTCTGGTGGGAGGAGATCAGCTGCTAGGGTAGTGGGCTTTAGTTTGTTAATTAGAGATTGGATTGTCGATGTAGATACAGGTTGGAAGGTGAAAGGGAGTGGGATAGTGGTTGTGGAGGAGTTTTGAAAGGAGCTGGTGGGGGGGGTAGTTGGCTAGCTACTGATTGAATGGTTTTGGTAAAAAAACTGTTAATGATGTTAGAAGTTTCCTCTAGAGTTTTAAGGTCGCAAGTTGAGGGGGTGGGGGTGGAGGCTTGGCCAGGGTGCAGCACTTTGTTTATGCCTGCCCAAAATTTATGAGGTTTGTTCTGGTGTTTTTGCTGAAGGTGTTCATAGAAGTTTTTTTTTTATCTAACAATGTGGCTTTCTTGGTATCATTCCTTAGTTGTTGGAATTTAATATGGTCAAGTGGGTCTTTGGAGGTACGCCAGTTGTCCCATGCTTTATTTCTTGCTATGATTTTGGTTACTTTAGAGAGCCAGGGAGCAGTGTTGGTTTTGGCTCTGAGGGTGCAGATAGGAGCGTGGGAATCTAGAATGGAGAGGAATTTAGAATTAAAATAGTCTACAGCATCATCTAGTGGAAGTTCTTTAAGTATGGCCCAATTGCATGCTCTGAGTTCATTCTGAAAGTCAGTGGAGTTAAAGTTATTGTTGTTTCTGATCGATTTATATAGAACTTGGTGGTGGTTATCTACTTTAAGCTTAATGATGTAAGTGAGTAGGTGGTCACTTATATCATATGGGAGGGTACCCGTGTTATGCAGGTCTGGGTGTTTGTTGATAAGACTTCAGTCCAGGATACTGCCTTTGTAGTTGGATTTGTTTATTCTGGTTGGTGAGGATACAAGTTGGGTATAGCCATGAAGGTTTATATGGGTGGTGGGAGATTCAGAGGAACAATTATTCCAGTCAATATTAATGTCTCCTAACACCATAGTTTCTTGGGGATATGTGTTGGAAAACCATTGGAGAAAGTCTTCTAGGGAATTTGCATTGTTGCCTGGGGGAATATAAATGCACGCAATGAATACAGATTTACTTTTGTTAATCTGTAGTTTGCTAATTAGGGCTTCTGCATTATTGAACAAGGGAGATTATTGTGGGGCTAGTGTGACATCTATTGTGTTTTTAAACAGAACTGCTACTCCTCCACCTTTCTTGGTGTTTCAGTCTAGTCTAAGTATGTTGTACCCTGGTGGGATAACCTCATCATTTTTAGTTCCTGGTTTTAGCCAGGTTTCTGTAAGGCATAGCACATCAGGTGAATATGTGGCTAAAAGGGCATGGTGATTATGGACCTTGTTGTTAATACTCCTAATGTTTAGGTGACAGGTCAGGAGAGAGTTAGGGGACCTTGAATTTGGCCATATGTTGAAGGTGGTAGTGGCCTGGGAGCTTGTGAGAAGGGTGGGTCCAGGTTTAGGGTGGATGTCTCCATCCCTCATTAGAGTAAATTGTACAGTGATTATTAGTTTTAGATTTACTTATTATTTTATGATAATATCAAGGTTTGGGGGAGATGAACCATGGTCTAGTTAGTTGGTGTTTGTGAAAAGTGGAGAGGACAGGTTTGTAGTGAGCTAGGGGTTGGTCTGATTCACTCAAGGTGAGAGCAGAAATGGTATGAGATATGGGGTGGTGAAAGCCAAGATAGTGCTGGTTTTCATAGATGGTGAGGAGATATAGCCCAGGAAATATAACTGAGAGGAACATAATTGGTCTCATCTTGATAGTATTGGTACTTGGTAAGGAATGTGGGTGGACTATTTTCATGGTCGATAAATTTATATTGCCCCACGACAGCCCATGCGTAAAGCATATTCTGCATATATAAAGCATATATATATATATATATATATATATATATATATATATATATATATATATATATATATACACATGTAGATATAGATAGATAGATATTGGTACACTGCATTTCATCAAATTAAGTTTTTGACTAGATTTTTTTGCTGACGCAATTGTCGAATGGTTGGTTGATCAAGGCCAGCATTTGTTGAAGCTATTAATATTGAATATAAAGTAAGTGGGATTGAATATTAATGCCAAAACTTTTATTAGTAGCCAAATGTTTGGCATTCCTGTTGACTTTCTTGTGTGAGTTCTTGTCGATTAAGGTTGGAGTAAGGGCAAAGGAAGGGAATAGATGTCTTGAAGTGTGTCTTTTTGTGTGAGTGTTTGTAGATTAGGGTTAGAGTAAGGGACAGGTAAAAAGATGTGTTTGAAGTAAGAGTGTGTGTGTGTGTGTGTGTGTGTGTGTGTGTGTGTGTGTGTGTGTGTGTGTGTGTGTGTGTGTGTGTGTGTGAGTTTGTCTTGTTTAGTGGTATGGTTAGGGAAATTAGTCTGAAACAGTATATCATAACTATGTAACACACATGTTAACATTTACATATGAAGCATTTCTGTAGCCCTTATAGTCATTGTTTGTAAAACCCACGTTAGTACTAATCATTGCAGCATCTCTTAGTGACCACAAGAGTCTCCCATATAGGCCTGGAATAGGTTCATAGGTTCATAGGTTTATACTAGGCTATCTGCCCTAAGGCATTTATAAGCCTAGCCCAAATTTTTGTGACTTACGCCACCCCTTATATGAAAAAATACTGTGCCCATTAGTTTGTTGTGCCTCTGTCCAGCAGTGACCCAGAGATGATTCCCGGGGTAAACCTACGATCTCCCATCCACAGGTCTAGATTTCTCTTGAACAGAGTCAGCGAGGTGCTCTGCCTCACATGGACCGGGATTTTATTCCACAGCATAGGAGTCTCTGGTGATAAATCTATCCCTCCAGCACATCCTATTTATATCCGTGCTAAGGTTTAAGTCGCTTGCTCTAGTGGTTTTGGTGGATTTGGATTTTTGAGGTGGAGCATGTCCATTAATTCCGGGTTGGACATGGCCTTGTATGTCAGGCACATGTCACCTCTGAGCAGGCGGTATGCGACTGAATAGAGCTGGAGTTTCTTCAATCTGGCAGCATATGACAGATTTTGGAGTCCCTTTATCCTTTTGGTGAGGAACTTTTGGGGTCTCTCCAATTGCTGCAGATGTCGGGTGAGATACATCCCGAATGGGGCATTGTACTCGATCATTGGTCTGATAAGTGAAGAGTACAGGGGAACAATGACCTCACTAGATCTGGATGTGAATCCTTCATGATCAGGTGGGCAATGTAGAAGGTCTTTCTAACCACTTTAGCAATGTGAGTGTCAAAGAAAGGCCACTGTCAACCTGGGTCCCCAGGTCCCTGATAACCTCTTCTGTGCTTAGTGGATTTCCACCTATATGGTAGCTTGGGGTTACCTTGTTTTCGAAGGTATGACTATACATTTTTGGCGTTTAACTTCAGGCCATGGCTCTGGCACCAGCTATCTGTTTCCGTGAGTCCCTTCTGAAGGATATCCGTGTCCGATGCACTTTCCACTATGGGCCCAGTTTGCAGTCATCTGCAAACTTTGTCAGCCAAAGTCCTCCCATGTTGGCCTGTACTTCTGAGAAGTAGATGCCAAACAATAGGGGCCAAGGACCGAGCCCTGTGGGACACCACTTGTGACCGGCTTGGAGTCTGACACAGCCAGCAACTCTAACCCTGTGGGTTCTGTCCTTAAGCCAGTTTGCAACCCATCTTGTGACATATGGGTTTACATTTAAGCTGGTAAGTTTTCTACAATACCAGTGGGGTATTGTGTCAGCCTTTGCAAGGTCAAGGTAGGCTGTATGGACTGCCTTTCCCTCATCAATGGCCTTGGTGACTATTTGAAGAAGTCGACCAAGTTCAAAAGGCATGATCTTCCCTTGACAAAGCCAAACTGGGTCGGGTCCAATGTCTGCAAGTCCCTATATCTTTGTTTATGAGCTCCATTATGATCCTCTCCATAGCTTTGCAGACTAGACTTGTTAAGCTTATGGGGCGGTAATTACCAGGGTCTAGAGGCGCCACCTTTGTGGAGTGGGACCACAGTTGCCGTCGCCACTCCTTGGGCACGTATCCTGTGGTAAGGCTGAGATTAAACAGCTGCCTTATGTGCGGTTTAATTCCTCATTTAGCTCGTGTAGCACACAGCCGGGGACACCATCCGGTCCCATTGATGCTGTGTTTTTAGCTTTAGAGAGCAGCTTTCACCTGCGCATTTGAGATGTCCGGGAGGCTACACTCGGCTGGGATAGTTATCTCTCCTTTAGGGGAGAGGGGTGAAGTTTGCACTGAACCTGTCTGCCAGTATGTTGGCAATGTCTGTGGATTCAGTGATTTTTGTATCATTTTGGACTAATTCTGAGCATATCTGGGAGTTTCCACCCAGGTTCTAACATAGCTGAAAAAGGCCTTATGATTGTCCTTTGAATCCATGGCAATTTTTCTCTCAAAATTGGCCTTAGTTGATTTTATGAGTGCTCATATTTTTACTAATAATGATCAGGGTGACTTCCCTTTTATGGATTTTGTTCTATCATGTAATAGCTTTCTCCTCTTATTGTAAAGTTTGTTAATGGCTGGGGTCCACCAGACTGGGCGTTTGCCCTTTGTGGAAAGAGTCTTGGTTTTATTTGGGATTGCCTGATCCATGCAGTCCTGGAGGTGTTCATAGAAGGCATTTGTAAGGGCTTCCGCAGCTTGGGTTGTGGTTTCCTCTGGCTCAGGGGCCTTGAAGGATACCACACCAGTCTTGAGTAGTGTGAAGTTTGCTTTAGAAGTTCTTCACTATGGTCTTTTTGTTTGGGGTGGGGGCGGGATGTGGATTTCCAGTGAGATTAGTTTATGATCAGATCTCACCAATGAGGGATATACTTCTGGTGTGGAGTATTTTGTCCCCATGTTTGTGACAATGAGATCTAGTATATTTTCTCCTCTCATGGGAACAGTGACTAGCTGTTCCATGGCATTTGAATTTATGAACTCCAGGAACCGTTGGGCTAGAAAGTTAGGGCTTGAGTAATGTTCCCAGTCTATATTCGGGTAGTTGAAGTCACCCAATATGATGGTGTTTGGAGATACATTTATACCCTCCAGTGTCTTCAGGAAGGCTGTGTGGGGTTCCTGAGTTTGAGAGGGTGGCCTGTAGCATGCTACAATTTGTAGAGCAGTTTTGCCTATGGTTAGTTGCACCTGGATGGTTTCGAAGCTTCATGCGTTGCCACCAACCTGGAGGTGTGGGTATCCTTTATGAATATGGATACACCCCTCCTTTTGTGGTGTGGTCCGGGTTTTGGGGCGGAGCGCATGATATGAGGTAAAACCTAATAGTGCGGGGTGCTCTCAGGAGCCTTGAACCAGGTTTCAGTTACAGCACAGACATCGATGTTCTCCATACTGAGAAGGGCCTCGAGTCGTGCATTTTGAGATTTAGACTTCTGGCATTGAGCAGCATTACCCTCAGCTTCTTCCCATTTTTGTTTTCTAGGGTGGTAGGTTTAGAATTTGAGCCTTGCCTAAAAAGGCACTATGGGGTGGCAAGAGCCTTAGCCAATATCCGGAATCCCAGGGGTGACAGGTGCAAGCCGTCCCTTGCGAAGCAGCGTGGCTTGTCAAGCATGTCATCCCAGGCAGACAGACACTGGATCCCCTTTGAATGACACCAGACATTAAGCCAATTGTTAAAGCTGATCATCTTGTCTCTATATTGTGGCATCATTCTTGGTGAAGGAAGGATACTGCTCAGGGTTAGGGTCATACCTGCCTGGGCTACATAATCAGAGAGCTCCTCTATGTCTCTTTTCATGTAGTCCAGGGAGGTGCGTCTCAGGTCGTTCACACCAGCATGGACAATGACTGTGTCATATTTGTACTTGCCGTGGAGTGACCAGTGCTTGTGTTATGTGGCGGATTCTAGCGCCCGATAGGCAGCTTACTGTGACCCTCTCCTTGTTCAGCCTGGTGAGTGGGGCGTCAGTGTGTCTGACTATGGAGTCACCTATGACAAGTATGTTTGGTGTTGTATTTGGCCTTAAGGGCTGTGACTGCTTTGCACACTGCTTTTGTGGTTTATGTGTTGCTTGTGGGGTGTCTTGAGGTAGCAGTTGTTTGGGTGTCTGCTTTGGAGGCCTCTGCTGTTTAGGTAAATTTTACTCAGAGCCTCCGAGTATGTCTTTGTGTGTTTATGTGTTTGATTCAGTGGAGTGGTAGCATTATGTGAGGCTGGTTTTGTGGTGTGTGTAGTTGCCTTCTCCTCCTGTCTGGTCTTGCCAGTCCTGAGTTGAGAGAGCTCAGCCTCAGTTTGGCTAAATAGCTGCATCTCTGCAAGTATTTGTGTTATGTGGGAGGAGGAGAGGGTTGTCTGTGTACATGAGGCAGTTATAACATTGCCTCAAGATTCCCAGATTCACCAGCTGGACCGGAGAGGAGATTGACAACTGACCTTTGGACATGCTAGAATAATATTGGGAAATCCTTAGTGAAAACAAGGGCCAGTGGGGAGTGAGGGTGTAGTGCTTTTAATTTTTAGTGCTGACTTATATAATTGCTTTAGTGAGCAAGTGCCAGGTAACTTGAGTGCAATGTGTTACAAGTAACTAAATGCAAAAGCGACAAACAGTAACTTTCTTTCAAGTGAAACAAGGAAATAAGTACAGTAAGCAATGCAGATATCACTAGTGATCCACAGAAGCTGAGAAGTTGCGTATTAGGTGGAATTAGCTTCCAGGGAAATAACAAGCAAACAAACAACAAGCATATAAACAAAGCTAGATTCAGTAGGCCTGGATCTAGTCTATGCTAGAGCAAACAAGGTGAACCAATTTCAGTAAGATACAGTTCAAATATTCAGGCACTATAAACCTTTAACCAGAAAATTCCCAGCTCAGAAGGGCAGAGTCCAGCCTCTTCTCCCACAAGAGTGCAGACCACGAACCTTCTTAATGTAAAATAACTGGCCTGAAGCCCAAGTGCCTAAACCAGAACTAATACACTTGGACACTGGGCTCTCAATCAGCAGTTCCCAACTTAGAAGGATGAAAGCTACCTGTCCTGCCACCACAGTGCTTGCCACAAACCTTCTAATGTAAAACAACTGGTCTGAAGCCCAAGTGCTTAATCCAAAAGACTTGAATGATAGCTACACTTTAATCAAGTTACAACCAAGCAGTAATAAATACCATT
Organism: Protopterus annectens; assembly: GCF_019279795.1. Classification (NCBI taxonomy): domain Eukaryota; kingdom Metazoa; phylum Chordata; order Ceratodontiformes; family Protopteridae; genus Protopterus; species Protopterus annectens. The sequence goes on from NC_056745.1 coordinate 202,293,338, forward strand.
GAATACTTTAGAGAATGTCTGGATTAGTGCTCAAGTTACACAAACAAAGCTAGATCCAGCAGGCCCGAATCCAGTCTATGCCACAGCAAACAAGGCGCACCAACTTCAGTAAGAAACAGTTCAGATATGCATGCACTATAAGCCTTTAACCAGAAATTCCCAGCTCAGAAGGGCAGAGTCCAGCCTCTCCTCCCACAAGAGTGCAGACCACGAACCCTCTTAATGTAAAATAACTGGCTTGAAAGCCCAAGTGCTTAAACCAGAATTAATACACTTTTAGAATAACAGACACTGAGCCCTCAATCAGCAGTTCTCAACCTAGAAGGATGTAAGCTACCTGTTCTGCCACAACAGTGCAGACCACAAACCCTCTCAGTGCAAAACAACTAACTGGTCCGAAGCCCAAGTGTTTAAACCAAAAGGCTTAGAATGAGTTACACCAAGCAGTAATAAATACAATTGAGTATTTTAAGATGATGCAAAAGTAAAAAGAAGTAGGTAAAAACACAAGTACAGTAAAAGCAGATGAAAAGTTTTTTTTTTTTTTTTTTTCTGAACAAGTGCTGAGATCAAAGAAACAGATTTGAGTGCTGAAACTAGAAAACTGGCTAGTTACAAGAAAAAAAAACAAGCTAGAAGGCTTCCCTCAAACACAGAAGGGCTTGGGGGCTCAGAAGCCTACAAATAGTCTGTACCACTTAACAAGAAAGGCAGGAAATAAGCTTATTTTTTTTTTTCTATATCCCAGATGCTCTCTTTGTACACAGTAGGAGTGCCTGAAATCAGAATATGATCTGACTGCACTCAGTTGAGTGAGCAAATGAGATGGGCCCAGAGGCAGGCTGAGGGGCGGGCAGTTTCAATGCCACTAAGATTAACACCAAAACAAAAACAGGCGGGTGGGTGGGAATAACTGAAGAGCAGAATAACCAGTTAAAAATTCCTTCAACACTCCTTCATACACAGTTTAAATCAATTTAACATTATGTTTTAAAAAAAGTGCAGAAATACTTAAATTCTCTTATACGTCCAGTTGAATATAACCAAGTTCTTAGCTTGCCAAGCTGAAGTTTTAAAGCAGGAATTATTTCACATGCACCAGTTTAAATATGCAAGGACAGGAAATCAAAGCATGTGGCTACCCCCACACCTGTAATTACTAGCAAATAACAAGATTCAGCCAATACTAGCTTTTAGTTCAAGTTACTGAAGAGCAGAATAACCAGTTAAAAATTCCTTCAACACTCCTTCATACACAGTTTAAATCAATTTAAATACTGTATTTTTAAAAAAAGTGCAGAAAAGGGTACTTAAATTCTCTTATACGTCCAGTTGAATATAACCAAGTTCTTAGCTTGCTGAAGTTTTAAAGCAGGAATTATTTCACATGCACCAGTTTAAATATGCAAGGACAGGAAATCAAAGCATGTGGCTACCCCACACCTGTAATTACTAGCAAATAACAAGATTCAGCCAACACTAGCTTTTTAGTTCAAGTTACTGAAGAGCAGAATAACCAGTTAAAAATTCCTTCAACACTCCTTCATACACAGTTTAAATCAATTTAAATACTGTATTTTTAAAAAAAGTGCAGAAAAGGGTAAAATTCTCTTATACGTCCAGTTGAATATAACCAAGTTCTTAGCTTGCCAAGCTGAAGTTCAGGAATTATTTCACATGCACCAGTTTAAATATGCAAGGACAGGAAATCAAAGCATACACCTGTAATTACTAGCAAATAACAAGATTCAGCCAACACTAGCTTTTAGTTCAAGTTACTGAAGAGCAGAATAACCAGTTAAAATTCCTTCAACACTCCTTCATACACAGTTTAAATCAATTTAAATACTGTATTTTTAAAAAAAAAGTGCAGAAAAGGGTACTTAAATTCTCTTATACGTCCAGTTGAATATAACCAAGTTCTTAGCTTGCCAAGCTGAAGTTTTAAAGCAGGAATTATTTTACATGCACCAGTTTAAATATGCAAGGACAGGAAATCAAAGCATGTGGCTACCCCACACCTGTAATTACTAGCAAATAACAAGATTCAGCCAACACTAGCTTTTAGTTCAAGTTACTGAAGAGCAGAATAACCAGTTAAAAATTCCTTCAACACTCCTTCATACACAGTTTAAATCAATTTAAATACTGTATTTTTTTAAAAAAAGTGCAGAAAAAGGTACTTAAATTCTCTTAAGTTGAATATAACCAAGTTCTTAAGCTGAAGTTTTAAAGCAGGAATTATTTCACATGCACCAGTTTAAATATGCTGTAATTACTAGCAAATAACAAGATTCAGCCAACACTAGCCTTTTGTTCAAGTTACTGAAGAGCAGAATAACCAGTTAAAAATTCCTTCAACACTCCTTCATACACAGTTTAAATCAATTTAAATACTGTATTTTAAAAAAAAAGTGCAGAAAAGGGTACTTAAATTCTCTTATACGTGCAGTTGAATATAACCAAGTTCTTAGCTTGCTGCTGAAGTTTTAAAGCAGGAATTATTTCACATGCACCAGTTTAAATATGCAAGGACAGGAAATCAAAGCATGTGGCTACCCCCACACCTGTAATTACTAGCAAATAACAAGATTCAGCCAACACTAGCTTTTAGTTCAAGTTACTGAAGAGCAGAATAACCAGTTAAAAATTCCTTCAACACTCCTTCATACACAGTTTAAATCAATTTAAATACTGTATTTTAAAAAAAGTGCAGGAAAAGGTACTTAAATTCTCTTATACGTCCAGTTGAATATAACCAAGTTCTTAGCTTGCCAAGCTGAAGTTTTAAAGCAGGAATTATTTCACATGCACCAGTTTAAATATGCAAGGACAGGAAATCAAAGCATGTGGCTACCCCACACCTGTAATTACTAGCAAATAACAAGATTCAGCCAACACTAGCTTTTAGTTCAAGTTACTGAAGAGCAGAATAACCAGTTAAAAATTCCTTCAACACTCCTTCATACACAGTTTAAATCAATTTAAATACTGTATTTTTTAAAAAAAAAAGTGCAGAAAAGGGTACTTAAATTCTCTTATACGTCCAGTTGAATATAACCAAGTTCTTAGCAGCACATATTTTACACAAGTTGTATCACATCTTGTGTAATGATATCAGTCAGTACCTCTTGGTCAAACAGCTGGTCTAAAAGGATCATTTGCCATTACCTGTCAGGTTGAGTCTTTGCTACAAGCTGAGCAACAGGTGGTGTCACCTCCTGTACTGTCAGCATAGTTACCTGGTATGAAACAGCTGCTACAAATGATGGCATTTCAGACACATTTCAGGGGTTGTTACCTCCTGTACTGTCATCATAGTTACCTGGTATAAAACAGCTGCTACAAATGATGGCATTGCAGACACATTTTAGGGGTTGTTACCTCCTGTACTGTCAGTACATTTATCTACCGTACAACAGCTTCTAAAAATTATGGCATTTCAGGTGCACTTCAGGTACTGTTACCTCCTATACTGTCAGTATATTATACAATGTCTGCTTCTAATGACAACATTTCAAGTACATGTCAAGGACTGTTACCACCTGTACTGCCAGCACACTTACCTGGTAAACAACCGATTTGAAGGCTAATATTAGGTAGAATCAGAAAGGACAATGAGTTATTAAAAAAATGACATTTAAATTGTTAATCCATGCTGTCCTGCAGTGTGGAAATTAACCACTATTTACCAATTGTTATTCACATTTTTTATATTTACATTCATGTTTTCATAACTGATAGACCAACATACTATTGATGGGTATGGTGTGAAATGTCATGGTAGGATACAGGAAAATTAATTGTCAATGTCCATTTATATCACACTGTACAGGAAATATTATTAGTTGTTTATTAGCAATTATAAAAATAAGCAATATTTCCATATATATTTAATACTTCAAATATAATTTGAATTAAAAACTATTGTATGGCATCAAGTGAAACCTAAGATGATGTTGAAGAAAACTCTAATTGATATTTGCACTGTAAGTTGTACAGCTTGAGAGATAATCAATGTTATTTATATTGCTAATTATACAATTAACTGTGTCTTCATATTCCTGTTATTATCTCAATAGACATATACTCAAGGAGAAATTTATTGTTGCTGTGTGATAGCTTATGTATAGTTAACAAAAGTGTTCTAAAAATATATGTCTAGGTTGTACAGTTTCCAAGCTATGACAATTTGTTTGTGAAAGTTAAGTAAAAATATAATTCTGGATGTGTGTACATTTAAAAAACGTTTATAGAACAACAAGCTATTATTAACACTCATTATCTGAACAGTAAGAAGTATGAAACGCTATCATCAACACTCATTATCTGAACAGTAAGAAGTATGAAACACTACCATCAACACTCATTATCTGAACAGTGAGAAGTATGAAACTCTATCAACACTCATTATCTGAACAGTAAGAAGTATGAAATGCTATCATCAACACTCATTATATGAACAGTAAGAAGTATGAAACTCTGTCATCAACACTCATTATTTGAACAGTAAGAAGTATAAAATGCTATCATCAACACTCATTATCTGAACAGTAAGAAGTATGAAACGCTATCATCAACATTCATTATCTGAACAGTAAGAACTATAAAACGCTATCATGAACACTCATTATCTGAACAGTAAGAAGTATGAAACTCTATCATCACTCTCACTATCTCGAACAGTAGAAAGACGGTAGCGCTATCAACATTCATTATTTGAACAGTAAGAACTATCATCAACACTCATTATCTGAACAGTAAGAAGTATGAAACTCTATCATCAACACTAATTATTTGAACAGTAAGAAGTATGAAACACTATCATCAACACTCATTATCTGAACAGTAAGAAGTATGAAATGCTATCATCAACACTCATTATCTGAACAGTAAGAAGTCTGAAATGCTATCATCAACACTCATTATCTGAACAGTAAGAAGTATGAAACGCTATGATCAACACTCATTATCTGAACAGTAAGAAGTATGAAACGCTATCATCAACACTCATTATCTGAACAGTAAGAAGTATGAAACTCTATCATCAACACTCATTATCTGAACAGTAAGAAGTATGAAACTCTATCATCAACACTCATTATCTGAACAGTAAGAAGTATGAAACGCTAATGTTTGTCCTTATGGACTGATTATAATCCTCAGTGATAGCCAGGATATCAAGGCATTTGTGAGGGACATGGCAAAAATATGAGGCAAACTCAGATACTTTCTATAAAATCAGGATCAGAGGAGATTTATGCCTCTTGGAGGTAAGAAGATCAAATTAAGTTTTATGTGACAAACACTAATATTTACATACTCAGACTATGTGGCACACTACCCATTGCTCTTAAAACTGTGCATCTTTATAGCCTCTTTTTACACACTGGAGCCAGACTGTAGGGCATAACTGTATCCTGGATCCCTGAAAGTACTTTTTGACAAAGAGGCTTATAGATCCAAGGAATAGACTACAAGAATTGATGTCTGTCAGGAAACTGCAGACATATTCAAGAGGTCATGGGACAGCTGGAAAAAAAGGGTAAGGGAGAAACTTGGATGGATGGAAAGTACAACTTCGGAAGTTCCTTCAGTAATTTTAAGCATAAAAGTGTGGCAACTCACACCACATCATAAATGTTTTTGAAAAGTCCTGTGAGTGTGATATTAGGGTTTATTGAAAAGCAAGGGTAAAACCTCAGCACAACAATAAACAGGACATGCTGGAGGGATAGATTCATATCCCAGAGGCTTCCCTCGCTCTGTAATAGAATCCCAATCCATGTTAGGCAGAGCCCCTCATTGACCCTCTTCAAGAGAAATCTTGACGAGTGGTTGGGATCACTTTCATGGCCCTCTCAGGAACTGGAACAGTTTCTTACTACTTTGTCAGAGATGAGAGGGTCATTTTGAACAACATGAGCTATGATATGAATATTAGGTGTATAAAACCTGATAAAGGAGGGGGCTAGTCATTATGGATTGTATAGACTATTCTGGCAGGATGAACACACTTTTAGTGATGAATCAGTATACTGAGTTGTATCAGTCAATGAAATTAACATAGTCTATAGAAGTATCAATATCTTCTTGGATAAGCTTTTGTTATTTGACACCATCTCCTTGCGATTCTTTGATTTCTTGACCATACATCATCTTGTTATTAACAATTATATCTGCCTGTGGCTGTATTACTGAGCTCCTGGCTAAGTTTATGGACCGCAAACTCAAATCACTGTTCAATAATTTTTCCCATGTTATATGGGATTTTTGGGATTTTTTGGACAAACTCAGGAATATTACGGTCTGTGACAATTATTTTTTGGTAACTTGTGACATTAAGAACTTGTTTACAGCCATTTCTCATGAAAAGGGTCTACAGTGGTTTGGTGGCATGTTATCAAAATTTGGTTCTTTGCCTGCCAATGATGTTACACTTGTCACTGAGTTCATAGTTCTCAGCAATAACTTCATTCTCAGGAATACTTCAGACAGTTGCAGGGTGTTGCTGTGGGGGCCACATGTGCCCCCACCTTTGCTAATGCAGTATTACTCAGATGGCAAACCAAAGTAGTTTTCAAACTTGATCTTTTTGTCTGTTGTGTTTGCTATTTTTGGTATTTGGTTGACATTTATTGTATGGTCAGGCAATCAAGAACAACTTTATGATTTTTGTCAAACAATTGGAAATGACTTCCACATTCTTGCAGTTTACATATAATGTTAACTTGAATTCATACACTATCTAGATATTGAAATTAAGAAAGGGATGGAGGGGTTGATTGATACACCTATTTACAGGAAACCCATGTTCTGTAATACTTTTTGCGTCTATATTATATGACCGAAAGTTTATAATCTCGAACGGTCTAAAGAGCGAAAATGCCGGAACTCAAACTCCTTATTGTGGGGGGCTGCACCCCCACACCCCCCGATAAATACATATACCAACTCCGAGATCGCACTACAGTGAGGAAAGGGCAAATATTCTGGCCTTCACTGTACTGCAATCCCACAAGAAGCTCTTCGAGGTCCAGTATTTTCATTCTTCAGAGTGTTTGAGATTATGAACTTTCATTCATATAATATAGACCCATACTTTTTTACATTTTAGAAGTAACCACCCATTATGTCAGAAGAAAGGGGTGGTTAAAAGCCAGTTTGTAAGAGTTTCCCAGCTTACTTCTAGTGACAATATTTGCTTTGAGCAATTTGACAAGTTGAAACATATGTTTCTAGAACATGGATATCCACTTTCTATGGCTGATGATTTTTATGCTCAAGTGTTACATGAAAGGGATGGAAAATATGGACCCATCATTAGAAAATGTTTGCAGAATTCCATCCTTCAACACCACTGTGTCAAGGGTGGTGATTCTGTTGCTCAATATTTTCATCACTTCAACAATATGGTCTTGCACTATTCTTTGGATGCCTACAACATCCAGAGAATTCAATGTAGGAATTGGCATATCCTGCAATGAGATGAAGACCTTAAGACTTGGTTTAGCCAATACTCCCACATTTATGTTTAAAAACAGGTCGGACATTAACATTATCTTGGAAAAAACCTAAGATGCCATTTACGATTGGCTCTTATAGGACTCTAAAATGTGGTCTCTGCCGTCAATGCTCTTTCATTGATATGGACTTGGGGCATAGCCTGTTTGAGAAGATTCAAAAATGGATGGTTGATGGCAGATTAAATTGCTTTTCAGAGAAGGTGGTATACTTGGCCAGGTGCTGCTCCTTTTCTGCATTCTATATTGGAAAGACTAATAACCCCCTGAACAAAAGGATTTATCAGCATACCTGTGACGCCTGTGCACTGGCATAGTAATCAAGGAGCCTCAATCCTCACCACAAGCACCAGTGTGGGGCATTCACATTGGAAAGGATAACAAATACACACACAGTAAAGTACAATTTCCCTTAAGAGCACACAGAGATCACAGTCAGTCTGGGGCTGGTTTCTCCCTTTTTCTCCAGATCCCCAATAAGACTCCAACTGACACAGCTATAGGGTCCAGATCTCAGCCTAGTGGGCAAGCTAAAACCTCCACCCTCTCTGTCCACCCAGTGCTTTGTGTCCCTGCCCAAGTAGCTGATACACACACATTTTTAGATAAGAGTTATATACAACCACACAGACACTTCTGGGGAAGGCTGGCACAGATTCTCCAGCTGTGTCCCCTTTTCTGTCCAATCTAAAAGGTAGTACCAGCTGCCACCACACACTAATATCAGCTACTAAAAAGGCCCTTAGCAAAGGTTGTCCAGTTATTACTGTGTAATATTATTATCCAAATGATAAGTGTGACTGAACAGCAAAGCTTATTGGAGTGACTTGGACAGAATCTCTACTTACATGCAATAGGTAGATAGGTTCATAGGTAGATACTAGGCTATCTGCCCTAGGGCATTTATAAGCCTAGCCAGAGTGTATTTGGCTTCCGCCTCCCTATTAGATTAGCCTACTGTGCCTCTGTAAAGTAGGTCACAGAAGGTACCCTTTTAAGATTAGTTTACTGTGCCTCTGTCTAGCAGGGACACAGGAGAGATCCCAGGGGTGAATTTGCGATTTCCCATCCACGAGTCCAAATTTTGCTTGAAGAGGGTCAGCGAGGGGCTATGTCTAACATGAATTGGGATTCTATTCCAGAGTGAGGGCAGCCTCTGGGAAATGAATCTGTCCCTCCAGCATGTCCTATTTATTTTTGTGCTGAGGTTTAGGTCCCTGGAGCATGTAGCTCTAAGGGACTTGGATTTTTTGAGGTGGAGCATGTCCCAGGCATAGATCACCTCTGAGTAGGCGGTAAGCAACTGAGTAGAGCTGGAGTTTCTTTAGTCGAGCTGCATAGGACATCTGTTTGTAGCCCATGATCCTCTTGGTGAGGTACTTTTGGGGTCTCTCCAGTTGCTGCAGGTGTCGGGTAAGGTACATCCCAAAAGGGGCATTGTATTCAATTATGGGCCTCATGAGTGACGAGTAGAGGGGCACAATGACCTCTCTTGATCTAGATGCGAACCCTTTCGTGATAAGGTGGGCTATATAGAAGGTCTTTCTAACCACTTTGGCAACGTGGTTATCAAAGGAGAGATTGCTATCTACGTTGGTCCCCAAATCTCTAATTACTTCTTCCGTACTTAATGGATTACCACCTATGTGGTAATTTGTGGGCACCTTGTTTTTCCCAAAGGGGATGACTATGCACTTTTTAGCATTTAGCTTTTAGCTTGAGGCCGTGGCTCTGGCACCAAGCATCCATCTCTGTGAGACCCTTTTAGAGGATGCTTGTGTCAGCTGGAGATTCGATTATGGCCCCCAGTTTGCAGTCATCTGTGAACTTTGTCAGCCATAATCCCCCTGTGTTAGCCTGAACCTCAGAGAAGTATATACCGAACAAGAGAGGTCCCAGAACTGAGCCCTGTGGGACGCCACTTGTAACTGGTTTGGATTCGGACATGGCACCTGCGATTCTGACCATGTGGGTTCTATCTCTGAGCCAGTTTGCAACCCATCTTGTGTTATAGGGGTTGATATTTAAGCTGGTAAGCTTATTTATGATGCCCAAGTGGGGTATTGTGTCGAAGGCTTTTGCGAGGTCCAGGTAGGCTGTGTGGACTACCTTGCCCTCATCTATGGCTTTGGTAACTGTTTCAAAGAAATCAACTAGGTTTAAGAGGCAAGATCTGCCCTTAACAAAGCCGAATTGGGTAGGGTCCAGTGTCTGGAGGCTCCCAATGTCTTTGTTTATGAGTTCCATGATAATACGCTCCATAGCTTTACAGACCAGACTAGTCAGGCTTATGGGGTGATAGTTTCTGGGGTCCATTGTGGCACCACCTTTGTGGAGTGGGACCACTGTAGCTGTACGCCATTCTTTGGGTACATATCCTGTAGTAAGGCTAAGTTTGAACAGTGACTTAATGTGAGGGTTCAGTTCTTCTTGGAACTCATGTAAGACACAGCCTGGGACACCGTCCACTCCCATAGATGCTGTGTTTTTTGCTTTGGAGAGGGCAGCTTTCACCTGTGCATCTGTGATGTCAGGGAGGTTACATTCAGTTGGGATAGGCATTTGCTCCTTTGGGGGGGAAGGGGGGGGAGAAGTTTGCACTGAATCTGTCTGCCAGGATGTTGGCTATGTCTATAGGTTCTGTATATTTTGTACCGTTATGCAGCAATTCAGAGCATATCTGGGAGTTTCCACCCATGTTTCTGACATAACTAAAGAAGGCCTTGTGATTATCTTTAGTGTCTACGGCAATTTTTCTTTCGAAACTGGCCTTTGATGATTTTATGAGGGATCAAAGTTTCTTGCTAATACTGATCAGAGATGCCTTCCCTTTTTGGGATTTTGCTCTGTCATGTAGTAGCTTCCTCCTTCTGTTATATAGCTTATTTATGGCTGGGGTCCACCAGACCGGTCTCCTGTTTTTGGAGGAGTGAGTCTTGGTTTTATTTGGGATAGCACGATCCATGCATTCCTGCAGGTACTCATAGAATGCATTTGTAAAGGATTCTGTGGATTGGGCTGTATCATCCTCTGGCCCAGGGGCTTTGAAGGATTCCACCTCAGTCTTGAGAAGTGCAAAGTTGGCTTTTGAGAAATTCTTTACAGTGATTTCCTTGGCTGGGGGTGGGGACGGGATATGAATGTCCAGGGAAATTTGTTTATGGTCTGATCTTACCAATGAGGGGTTTACCTCTGGTGTGGAACATAGAGTCCCCATGTTGGTGATGACCAGGTCCAATATGTTGTTCCCTCTTGTGGGAGTGGTGACCAGTTGTTCCATTGCATTAGAGTTTACAAATTCATGGAACCGTTGGGAGGTGTTTGGGCTTGAGTAGTTTTCCCAGTCAATGTTTGGGTAGTTGAAGTCACCCAATAACATAGTGTTTGGAGAGACCTTCATATTCTTCAGTGTTCTCAGGAATGCCAAGTGGGGTTCCTGTAATAGGGAGGGTGTTCTGTAGCAGGCTACAAACTGAAAGGCAGTTTTGCCCGCTGTTAGTTGCACATGGATGGTTTCCGATGCTTCGTGCAGTGCCACTAACCTGGAGGTATAGGTATCTTTGATGAATATAGATACTCCCCCTCCTTTTGTGCTTTGGTCCGAGTTTTGGGGCCGAAACGCATGGTATGAGTTATAACCTGGTAGTGCTGGGGTGCTCTCAGGAGCTTTGAACCAGGTTTCTGTTACTGCACAGACATCGATTTTCTCCATACTGAGGAGAGTCTCGAGTGCTTCCATCTTGAGGTTTAGACTTCTGGCATTGAGTAGCATTACCTTTAGTTTTTTTATCTTTGGGTTGTCTATGGAGGTGGGTTTGTCCTTTGAGCCTTGCCTAAAAAAGGCACTATTGGGGTGGCAAGAGCCTTGGCCAGTATACAAAAGCCTAAGGGTGACAGGTGCAAGCCGTCTCTAGCGAAGCAATGTGGCTTGTCGAGCATGTCATCCCAGGCTGACAGACACTGGATCCCCTTTGAATGACACCAATACTTTAGCCAATTGTTGAAACTGATCATTTTGTCTTTATACTGTGGCATCATTCTTGGTGAGGGCAAGATGCTACTCAAGGTCAGGGACATACCAGCCTGGGCTACATGGTCAGAGAGCTCCTCTATGTCTCTTTTCATGTAGTCCAGGGAGGTACATCTCAGGTCATTCACACCAGCATGGACAATGTCAGAGTCATACTTGTACTTGCTTTGGAGTGACCTGAGTGCTTGTGTTATGTGGCAGATCCTGGCACCCGACAGGCAGCTTACAGTGACCTTCTCCTTGTTCAGTCTGGTGAGTGGGACGTCAGTGTGCCAGACAGTAGAGTCCTCTATAACAAGTGTATTTGGTGTGTTGTTTGGCCTTATGGGCTGTGACTGTGAGGCACACTGATTTTGTAAGATATGTGATTTGTGGGTATTGTTGAGGGGTGACTGTTGCTTGGATATCTGCTTAGGAGGTCTTTGCTGTTTAGGCAGATTTTTATTTAAAGCCTCTGAGTATGTTTTTGTGTGTTTATGTGTTGGGTATGCAGATGCAATAGGTCTGTGTGAGACTGGATTTGTGGTGTGGGTGGTTACCTTTTCCTCCTGACTGACTGTGCCAGTCTTGGGTTGAGAGAGCTCTGCCTCCAGTTTGGCTGTGTAACTGCATCTCTCACATATATTAGAGTTTGTTGGAAGGAGGAGAGGGTTGTCTGTGTACATAAGGCAATTGTAACATTGCCTCAAAATTCCCAGATTCACGAGCTGGACTGGAGAGTAACCTTGAAACTGACCCTTGGACATACCAGATTAGTATAGGGAACTGTTTTTTTTACTGATCAGATTAGGGAAGGGAACTGATTTTTCACTTGATCAGGAAGGACCAATCGGGAGTCTAATACTTATGAGAAGTCAAGGAGGGTGTAGTGCTTTAGTTAGTGTTTCCTTATAAGAGCTGAGCAAGTGCAGGGCTTTAAAAAGAGAATAGAGTGATTACTTTGAGAGTTTGAACAGTTCTAAGGGAAAAACTGAAGAGCAGACTTTGTGGAGCCTGGAATAGTTTAAACCTGTTTAGGCGACACTGCTCAGTGCGCAAAACCGCACAAAAAGAGAGTTGTAGGGTTTTAAGAGAGAGAGAGAGAGATCAAGGAATTTAGAATTGACCCAAAATGGCCAATAAAACTACAGCTTCTATGTAGTAACCACACCTCCAGGGACAGGCAGGCTGTTCAGTGTTAACCACTCCCACTGGTGAACACAGAGACTTCCCTTTAGCCCAAGCAAGCACTGGCCTTCTAGAAACTTCCAAACAGTTCAGAACAGCAAATCTGTAACTGAACTTTCTTAACTTTCAGAAAGTGGGAAAAAAGCAAGATTTTTTGTTTTTTTCTTTTGTTGTAGTTTAAAGGTAGCAGAGATACACAAGCAGCAAAATAATCACAACAGTGCAATAAATGACCCCACACTTGAGTGCTAGGCCAAAATCAGGTAAAATGCAGTTTTTAGAGAAAAAACGATTTTAAATTAAGTGCAACACAGGAAATGCAGTAAACAGGCTCTGGATGTGTTCCAAGTACTGTTACTGTTACATATATAAACTTTAGCAAGCCAAAAAATGCCAAAAAGTAGGCGGCAAAGCAGTAAAACTTAACAAAAAAATCAGAAGAAAATACTTAAAATCACAAAAGTGGCTCCTTTTCTTCTCTCAGCATTTTCTCCTCTTGGTAGGTGCTTCAGCAACAACTAGCAAGCCTGAAAAGATGCCAAAACCACAAGGCAGCCTGGTTTTAAGACAAAGAGATCAAGGAGTTTAGAATTGACCCAAAATGGCCAATAAAACTACAGCTTCTAGAGCTTGAATTATCTCTAAACAAAACAGCCACAGTTGAAAGGTTTAAAATATTTAATAATAAATAAGAACACAAGACAATACTTCTTACTACACAGTGCTAGTCAAGAGCTGAGATCACTGAAAAATGTTTAAAATAATACAGTAGAATAGTTCTGACATCAATACAGAATGAAAACTAATCTAATCTTTCTATTTCCTAGCTATATCTAAGAGAAAACATAGTTCTAAAATAAACTTACATATAGAGCAAAGCAGTGCTGGTGATGTTGGATGTTCTGAAGACAAGTGCTAAATGCTCTCTCATTCTCTCTTCTTAAATTGATAACACTGTGTTGCTTCACATTACATTATTCTTAACAATTTTCAGTTTTTCCCAGGCTAACAGAAACGCAGAGGTTAATAGCCCTATTGATCTTGCAGCTTGTCAGGAAGCTAGAGCAATAAAAGAAATTATACATGTAAATTCTAGCCATTAACTCTGGCCTCAAGACAATAGGAAGAATTCCTCCATTTAGACACCTCAGCTCCTAGTGTTGACGTCAAACAATTACACAATGCTTGACTTAGCTTTCCTACACTGTTGTTACATTTTTTGCAGTTCCACATCTAACAGCATTTTCTTCCATTTAAGAGAGCAAGCCTGTGGCTTATATTAATATTTACAAATGACAGAATTATCTACAAATTCTACCTAGCTAGTCTGACAGCCTTCACATATCTTCACATACCCCCCCCCCAGAGAACTCAAGTTAGTTTTTCAAGTGACCCTTGAGAAACGTTGCTTGAGACAGTTAGGTCTATCTGGGTATACCTTACCCCATTCCCTGTCTTGAGAGCCCATCTGCATTGGCATTGCTAATCCCACTGTGGTGCTGCACTGACATATCATATGCTTGCAACCCTAGGCTCCATCTTAGAAACTTGGCATTTTGCTGGCTGGCTCTGTTTAACCATGTTAGGAAATTGTGATCTGTCACTACAGTGAATTTTCTTCCATACAGCTAAGGCTGAAGTTTCTGCAGTGCCCACACCATGACTAGACATTCCTTTTCTACAGCTGCATAACATAGGGTTGGAGGTTATGACTGAGATAAACCACTGGGTGGTCTTCTCCCTCTGAAGAAATCTGGCTAAGTACAGCCCCCACCCCATGGTTCAAAGCATCTACCTGCACAGCAAATTATTTGCTGTAATCTGGACTGGCTAATACAGGGGGTACTCCCACAGCTTCCTTAAGCTCTTGGAATGTCTGCTCACATGCTGGGGTCCACACTAATATCTGGCCCGTTCTTCCTTGTCAGGTCTGTGAGGGGAGCAGCTATAGTACTATAACTGGGGACAAACTTTCTGTAATACCTTGCTGTCCCTAAGAATGTCCACACCTGCTTTTTGGTAACAGATATAGGCCATGCCTGAATGGCTTCTACTTTGGCAGGTTATGGGCTGATCTTACCACTCCCCACTCTATGTCCCAGGTAGGAGATGTCTGCCATGCCCACTAGACATTTGCTGGGCTTATTGGTCAACCCTGCCCTCTGTAGTCTGCCCAGCATCTCCCTGACATGCTGAAGGTGCTCTCACTAGGAATGGCTGTAGATGGCAATATCATCTAGGTAAGCAAGTGCAAACCCTCCTGCTCCTGCTAGGATATGATCTACCAGCTTCTGGAAAGTTGCAGGGGCATTCTTCATCCCAAAGGGCATCTTTGTGAACACATACAAGCCACAAGGAGTCACAGAGGCTGATTTCTGTCTAGTACTGGGAGTCAAGGGCAACTGCCAGTAACTCTTGGTTAGATTAATGGTTGTAAGATACTTAGCCCTACCCAGCTGCTCTAGGGCCTCATCTGACCTAGGCATGGGATAAGCACCTGACTCTGTGTGACTATTTAATTAAATGTAGTCCACACAGAACCTGGTGCTGCCATCCTTCTTTGGCACCAGCACCACTGGGGAGTCCCAGGGACTGTTGGACTCTTGAATTATCCCTAGTTCCAACATTTCCTGTATCTCCTCCCTCAGAGTCTGTTTGACTCTCTCAGGCACCCTGTAAATGGCCTGCCTAATAGGCCTTTGGGGTCCTGTATCCACCTGGTGCTGCATCAGGTGCGTGCACCCTGGTTCGAAAGTGAACATGTCCCCAAACTCCTGTAACACTGCTCGTATTTCTCGAACCTGGGTAGGACATATCTGCTGGGACAGTGCTACCCCTTCCACTGAGGTGTCAGTCCGAGTCTCACTGAGGAGATCAGTTACCAGATCTCCCTCAGACTCCTCCTGCAAGCCACTGCATATACTTAGCACAACGGCCTTCCTCTCATGGTATGGTTTCATCATGTTGACATGGTGCAATTTGTGCTCCTGCCTCCTGCCTAGCAGTTCTACCATGTAGTTAAGATCACTTAGCTTTCTTACCACCTTGTAGGGTCCCTTCCAAGCTTGTGACTGACAGTAATGAGAACCATTACCTGCTGCCTTACAGCATACTCTCTAGCTCAAGCATTCCTGTCATACCATACCTTTTTCTGTTGTTGGGCTTCGGCCAGGTTCTCTTGGGTCAAGCTCATGAGTTCCCTGAACCTTGTCCTGAGGTTTAGGACATATGCAACCACAGACTCCTTGTGAGATTCACACCCATCTTCCCACTCATCTCAAATTAAATCTAGAGGTCCCCTCGCCCTATGCCCATACAACAACTCAAAGGGTGAAAAACTTGTGGATTCCTGGGGAACCTCTCTGTAAGCAAACAACAGATGGGGCAAATGTTTGTCCCACTCCCTCTTAAACTGGTCTGCAAATGCCCGTAGCATGGACTTGAGTGTAGAGTTTAACCTCTCAACAAGACCATTAGTCTGGGGATGGTAGGGGGTGGTCTTCAGGTGCTTCACCCCACAGTACTTCCACAGACAAACCAGCAGGTCTGACATGAAATTGGCACCTCTGTCAGTCAATATTTCTTTTGGGAAACCTACCATGCTGAAAATCTCTAACAAAGCATTGCCATCTTTTCTGCCTTAATGGATGACAAAGCCACTGCCTCAGGGTATCTTGTAGCATAACCTACTACCACTGGGTATACTTTTTCCCTGTGGAACTTGGGGTACTCAGAGGCCCCACAATATCCATAGCTACCCTCTGAAATGGCTCCTCAATCACAGGCAAAGGCATCAAAGGAGCTCTCACCTTATCACCTGCCTTTCCTACCTTTTGACACTGCCCACAGGTCCTACAGTACCCTGTTACATCTCTGGAAATTCCAGGCCAGTAGAAGTTCTGCATAATATGTATCTTTGTACGTCTTATGCCCATATGACCTGCAAAGAGAATATCATGGGCTATGGCTAGAAGTGCCAGACAGTAGGCTCTAGGCACTACCAACTGCTGCACCCACTCACCTTCTAACCCTCTCTCAGGGGTCCACTCTCTGTATAGTAACCCTTTTTCCCAGTATACAGATTTCCTCCCTTCACTTGAGAATCAGGTCCTTCACTAGTTACCTCTCTCAAGCCTTACAATGTAGGGTCTGAGATCTGAGTCTGTCTCAACTCTCTCTTTATAACCCTTCCCAGCTCTCCTTCCACAGGAAGTCTGGTATCCTGTGACAGTGATGCCTCACTGTCAGCCTGGGTACTACTACTCACCTCTGCCTTTGCAGTCACTCTGTCCAAGGGAACATCAGTACCCACAAGCAGCTGTGGCTCACTTTCAGTCCTACTGCTAAAGTGTAGCTTCCTCCCTGAAGTAACCACCTCACCAGTCCTGGCTGCAAGTATGCAGTCTGTCTGGGTCTCCCCCAGCCGACCAGACCCACATACTTGTCTTAAAGCCTGACTGCGTGTAACTGCATCAACACATAGTACTGCCTCATCAAAATCCTTCCCTATCAGGACATCTGCATGATGGTAGTTAGATACCCCTGCTATCTCAAGACAGCCTACTACTGTCATTTTGTCTTCCCCACTTACTGGCTCTCACACCTTTTGTTCTCCACCTTGCATCTGTGGGCATCTCTATGCCACATGGCCCCACTGGTTGCATTCAAAACATTTAACCCTAGGTCCTGGATGTGTACCTGGACTAGTGGCTTCCCCTGCTACTGGCAGATTCTGTTGGGGCAGTCTAGGCTGCCCACCATGGGTTCCTTTAGATCAATGAGCAGTACTTGGGGTCTCCTTCCTGTGCAGGGATGCCCTCCTTGCTAGGTATAGGTCTCCCTTCTTCCCCAACTCCTCTGAAGTAGCACATTGTCTATCAGCTAACCAGATCCTCATGTCCTTAGGCAAAGTACTAAGGGCTTGTTCCCTCACCAAAAGGTCTGCCAGCCCTTCAAAAGTGGTGCCTGACATCCACTAACCCACCTATGAAAATAAGTGCTCAGTTCAGCAACATATTCACACACACTTTCATTTGCCTTGCGTCTATACTCACAAAACTTTTTCCTATATGTTTCAGGTGTTAGCTTAAAAAATTCTAACAAACAGTTCTTAACAGTAGTATAATCAAAACATTCATGATCAGAAACTTTAGAAAACACAGTGACAGCTTTACTATGAAGTAAAGGGGTCAGGAACCGTACCCAGAGCCTTTGGTCAACATCATACTGTTTACATACCCTCTCAAACATATGAATGAAACTATCAAAATTATCCCCTTCTTTAAACTGCGGAAGAAATTTACTGACCTTTTCTGCTTCTGGGCTCTGGTTACTTCCTTCCCCATTACCTCCATGACTCTGGCAAAGAGTCAGCATCTCCTTTTCATGCTGCCTCTGCCTTTCCTTCTCCTCAGCTTGCAGGCAAAGCAGTTACTCATTCTCCTCAGCCTGTAGATATCTCAGTCTCCCTGCTGCTTCTGTTTCCAAATGCCTGGCCTCCAACTCAAGTCACTTTAGCTCCAGATGGATTTTTAAGTCCTCTGCAGAAAGGTTGAGCTGTCCATTCTCTGAATGTTGTATATCTCCATGGCCAGTTTGATCGCTCTCCTGATTGCTGTTTTCTGATGTAGCTGTGACCAAAGCTGCAGTCATGTCTGCCTTAGTCAGGTTTCCATGCACCAGTCCTTTAGCATGGCACATCTCCACCAACTGGCTCCTCTACTGACATGTTTGCCTGCTCTCCCTGACTAACTAAGCTAACAAAAGAAATAAAACAATTGTGATTTGAGATCTGAGTATTCACTGCATGGCTGATTCAGAGTACAAAATACTTTCAGTGATCACTGTACACAAGCTACAGGAATTCACACTACCCACACCACTACAAGCCAATTAGTATTTGGCAACCAATTAATATGTGGTGTTTGCCAAACAATTAATATATGACAGCCATGCACTGGCCCAGTAATCAAGGAGCCTCAATCCTCACCACTCACACCAGTGAGGGGCATCTACATTGGAAAGAATAACAAATACACACACAGTAAAATGCAATTTCCCTTAAGAGCACATGGAAATCAAAGTCAGTCTGGGGATGGTTTCTCCCTTTCTCTCCAGATCCCCAATAAGACTCCCCACTGGCACAGCTATAGGGTCCAGATCTCAGCCTAGTGAGCAAGCTAAAACCTTCAGCCCCCTCTCTATCCAACCAGTGCTTCGTATCCCTGCCCAAGTAGCTGACACACACACACACACACACACACACACACACACACACACACACACACACACACACACACACACACACACACACACACTTTGAGAAAAATCACACAGACAGTCCTGTGGAAGGGTGGCACAGATTGTCCAGCTGTGCCCCCTTTCTGCCAAGTCTAAAAGTTAATACCAGCTTCCACCACCCACTAATATCAGCTACTAAAAAGGCCCTTAACAAAGGGTGTCCAATTATTACTGTGTAATATTATCCAAATGGTAAGTGTGACTGAACAGCAAAGCTTATTGGAGTGACTTGGACAGTATCACTATATACATGCAATGTACTCTAGAGCTTATATTATCTCTGCACAAAACAGCCACAGTTGAAAGGTTTAAAAATATTTAATAATAAATAATAAGAACACAAGACAATACTTCTTACTACAAAGTGCTAGTCAAGAGTTCAGAGATCACAGATAAATGCTTAAAATAATACAGTAGAATAGTTCTGACATCAATACAGAAAAAAACAACGTATCTACTCTTCCTATTTCCTAGCTATATCTAAGAGAAAACACAGTTCTAAAATAAACTTACATATACAGCAAAGCAGTGCTGGTGATGTTGGATGTTCTGAAGACAAATGCTAAATGCTCTCTCATTCTCTCTCATTAAATTGATAACACAGTGCTGCTTCAAATTACATCATTCTTAACAATTTCCTGGTTTTCCCAGGCTAACAGAAACTCAGAGGTTAATAGCCCTTTTGATCTTGCAGCTGGTCAGGAAGCCAGAGCAATAAACAAAATTATACATGTATATTCTAGCCATTAACTCTGGCCTCAAAACTTCTTCTTTCGGCTTTTCCCAGTTAGGGGTTGCCACAGCAGATCACCTGTCATGTCATGATTGGCAGTGGAGTTTTACAGTGTCAAGTTGCCAGCCCAGCGCCCAACCTTCCACAGTAGGCAGACACATGCACATACTCATGCCTAGGGCCAATTTAGAGTGTCCAATCCACTTACAGCATGGCGTTGGGATATGGGAGGAAACCAGAGCACCCAGAGGAAACCCACACAACCACAGGGAGGACATGGAGACTCCGCACAGAAGGCACCCCAGCCGTGGATCGAACCGGAGAACCTCTTGCTGTGAGGTGGCAATGCTAACTGCTGCCCCACCATGGCTGCCCACTCTGGCCTTAAAACAATAGGAAGAATTTCTTAATTTAGACATCTCAGCTCCGAGTTTTGACATCAATTACACAATGCTTGACTTATCAGCTTTCCTACAGCAGAGTGCACTACTGTTAAATTTTTGCAGTTCCACATCTAACAGCATTTTCTTCCATTTAAGAGAACAAGCCCATGGCTTATATTAATATTTGCAAATGACAGAATTATCTACAGATTCTATCTAGCCAGGCTGGCAGCCTTCACATATCTTCACCATACCTACACCATTACAAAATGGATAACAAAAGTGCACTTCCTAGGCTTGATTTGAATTGTGCTAATCTTAGCAAATAAACATTTACTGTGCTAGAACAGGTGGACTTATACCTGTACACTGGGAACTGGCAGAACCAGCTTCTACACTATGAAGTGATTTGGCACCTTCATCTTAATGATGCCATTTCAATTTCTAGTGAACTTAAACTCAGATCGTCTAGGCTATAATCATGTATTTTATTCATTAGTGTGCACAGTTTTAATTGAATGTGGTTTCCATGTATTTTTAGACATTCATTGTGATTTGGGACCAAAATGAGAAAAAAATAGCACCAAAAACCTTTGAGTAAGCGCAAACACCAGAAACATACACAAGTTGTCACTGCTGAAGACTTAGGATTCGAACAGTCTTAATATCCAAAAAGTTTATTAAAACACATACAACAAATAAATACACAACCAGTGAATTAACGCTTTAACATTTTCACCATGGTTTCGCCCTAACTCCTGGACTTCATCAAATCAAAAAACTAAACAAGCAAAAACAAAGCATTTAAATATTCTCTACACAGTCATTAAAAAATCAATTAACACTATTTCAAATTTAAAGAGAAAGTGTCTAAAACAAACCCCTAAGGAATGAATGAATAATAGTACATTCCAGGTTAAACCCATTATTCAAAACCTATAAAAAATATCAAATTCCTTTGTTTATCAAGCCTACAAATGTGTGTGCAAAAAAATAAAAATACAGTTCCATAAAATATATAAATTATATAAATATCAAAATAAAGTATGTTGTTAGAAATACAGCTAAAAATATACATATGAAAAAGGGACTAAGACATAACCCGTAAGTCAACGTCAGTATGTAACTATGTTACCTAGTAAAAAACCTTTTTTAAGAAGAAATCCATATGAGGGCCACCTAAAACATATAAAAACGTTTAAAAGTATAAACATAAAAATGCAGATATTTAAAATAATTCTATTAATCATGCTCTAGTCTAGCTGCCCTAGACTTCAATACAAGGGTAATAAAATATATTTATTCAAACCAGGGTGCCTACTGGCCTCTAAAACAATTTGCCAATAAATTTCTCAATATTCGATCCTTGCCTCCCGTGGTCCACCCGAGGGTCCTTTAAAATTTCTTCCAACACCAAAAAATCCCCAACTTTTTACAATTCTTGTTGTGTTTAAAAAGAGCGTTAAACTCATCCTTCCTAGACATGACATAAGAATGTTCATACATTCTTTGTTTTTAGCTGTTTGATTCCCGAGTCTTCAGCAGTGCCAACTTTTGTATGTTCCTTGTGATTTGTCATTCACTTCTGTTTCTTTAAGTACATTGGCAGGCTTTGTACTATTTAGCCTGTGATTGGATAGTTTTTATGATTGTCTTCATGAATTGGGTTTTTAATTCACTTTGTAGTGGATGTGGATTTCATTCATTTATGGTTCTGAAGATGTCTACATTAGATGAAAACACTTAACCATCTTTTTATTTTAGTCACATTAAATTGTACATTGAGTTTTGAGGTGCCTGGTAGTTTTGCTGTTGTGTTTTTACATACCAGTTCATAGGCTCATAGGTGTATTCTAGGCTAATGGCCCTGGAGGCTTTACAAGCCTAGCCCATAGGATTACCTTGTCATTGTGCCACCTGACCTTAGTTCCCAGTGCCTCTGTTGAGTAGAACCACTGGAGTGATCCCTGTGGTGAATTTTCTATTTCCCATCCACTCATCAAGATTTCTCTTGAAGAGGGCCACTGAGGTGCTCTGTTTGACATGCATGGGAAGTCTGTTCCATAGCATGGGCAGTCTCTGTGTTATGAACCTGTCCCCCCAGCACGTTCTGTTGATTGTGGTAATGAGGTTGAGGTCTATGGACCATGTAGTGCGGACGGTTTGGGATTTCTTTAGATGTAGCATTTCTAACAGAGCTGGGTCTGACGTGGCTTTGTAAGTCAAACAGAGATAGCCTCTAAGTAGGTGATATGAGACAGAGAATAGTTTGAGTTTTTTGAGTCTGTCCATGTAGGACAAGTGTTTAAGGCCTAGGATCCTCTTTGTGAGGTACTTTTGTGGCCTCTCCAGTTGTTGCAGGCATCTCGTGAGGTACATACCAAATGAGGCATTGTACTTGATGATTGGCCTAATGAGGGAAGAGTAGAGGGAGACAATGACCTCTTTCTTCCTGGATGCAAAACCCTTAGTAATGAGATGTGCCACATAGAAGGACTTTCTGACCACAGCGGCAATGTGGTGGTCAAAAGAGAGGTTGCTGTCAACCTTTGTTGCCACATCTCTTATAACACTTTCTGTGTTCAGTGGACTACCATCGATGTGGTAGTTCATGGGAATTGGGTTTTTCCCAAAGGGGATGATGTCACATTTTTTGGCATTGAGCTTAAAGCCATGGTTCTGACACCAGTTGTTGGTCTCAGTGAGACCTTTCTGTAGGATGTCAACATCACTTGGGGAGTTAATAATAGCTCCCACCTTGCAATCATCTGCAAACTTTGTCAGCCAGAGTCCCTTCGTGTTGGCCTGGACTTCAGGGAAGTAGATACTAAACAGGAGAGGACTCAGGACTGAACCCTGTGGGACTCCACTCATAACTGGTTGGCAGCTTGACTTGGAGTCAGCTACTTTCACACTGTGGGTTCTATCTGTGAGCCAGTTTGCAACCCACCTGGTGATATAGGGGTTGATGCCTAGCTTAGTGAGTTTTTCTATGATTCTGAGTGGAGAATGGTATCAAAGGCCATGGCCAGATCAAGGTAGGCTGTATGAACCACCTTGCCTTCATCCACAGCTCTGGTGACTGACTCAGAGAAGTCGACCAAGTTGAGTAGGCATGATCTACCCTTCACAAAAACAAACTGTGTGGGATCCAGAGTTTGGAGATTCCCTATATCCTTGTTTATTAGGTCCATGATGATGAGTTCCATAGCTTTGCATATCAGACTCATCAGGCTAATGGGGTGATAGTTCCCAGGGTCTATAGTTGATCCTCCTTTGTGAAGAGGGATGACTGAAGCAGTGCACCATTCGGTAGGGACAAAGCATGAGGTGAGGCTGTGGTAGAACAGGGCAAACAGGTGTGGTGCCAGTTCACTCTGTAGTTCACGTAGAACACAGCCAGGGATATTGTCAGGTCCCATAAAAGCTGTATTCTTGGCCTGGGACAGTGCTGTTTTAACCTGTGCAGCAGTAATACTGGGTGCCTGGCAATCTACTGGTATTGTGATTGGTCCTTTGGTGGGGAGAGAGGGGTAAAGTTGGCACTGAATCTGTCAGCCAGTATATTGGCAATATCAGTTGGCTGGGTATAGAAGGTACCATTGTGCAGTAGCTCAGAGCGAATCTGGGTATTGCCGTGGAGATTGTCATGAAGTCTTACTTTAAAGGTAGCCAAGGTAGTACATTCTTTGACTTGGCATGGTAACTTAATCCATAGGCTGGGAATACATTGAGGTACAAACCTGTACCTCAGGCAAGTCTTCTTTATTTGTTGGTGGAGATTTAGGTCCCTAGTCCAAGTTTTTGCAGAGTCACATTTTTACAACAATATGACATCACGTATTTTGGTATAATTGTCTTGCTCAAGGCCCACATGGAGTATTTTCAGATAATGATATAATGCAAACAATGAATTAAATCTTTTCTAGGCAGAAAACCAGTGTCATACATTTTGCTTTACTGCATTTTGCCCATTGCTGCTTGTACATCCTTTCAATCCATTACTACTTTTATACATTTTATACATTAAAAAAATCTATCATTTAAGCAGCTAGGGCTTACAATGATTAGCTTCTACATTTCTTACTAACAGAGTCCTAGGATAGCCTATTTTATTCCTTATAAAATCGATGCTTGTCTGTACCTGATGTTTAACTGTAAGCTAATCAGGCTCACCCTTTAATGTTTATACAATTCCATAAGACAACTTTATCTTCTACTGTAAGTTTACTAAGTAGGACTATTAACCTTTGAAAACCATATGATCTCCCTCACACCTCTGTTTAATGATATACATACTGTTTACATATATTCTCCACCAGGACCACCACTCAGGAACTCCTTGCAACATTCCTGTGGTTGTCAGTGGGCTTCTCCTATCTTGTCTTTATACTGTGTCCATGACACTCAGATATTCTTGTATCTTCTTTTTCCATCCCATTTCCCTGCTTCCTCTTCTTTGAATTGATCCAGTATATGTTCTGGTTCCTGAATAGTTAGGATCTCCCTCCTTTTACACTTTTTGGTTATCACTTTCTTTGCCATGAGGCATACTATCCTGACAATTAGTTGGCATCTACTGCTTACCTTGTTTTGATTTTGAATTCCCAAGGAAAAAGAAATTTTCTGAGATACCCATGTCCCCCTGAGTAACTGCATGGACTAGACTGTTCAAGTCATTCCTGAATTGATGCAGTCACCAGCAGGACCATAAAACATGCCACCAAGCCCCCTCTCACCTGCTTCATACCTCCAACAGTCTAGTTGTGCTGTTGAGTACATATTTCTAATTTGCTGGGGACTGTAAAGAAATATATGCCAGTACTTCCAAGTAAAGATGCAAAATCTTGCTGACTTTATCACATTACTCGTCATATTGCAAACATGTTCCCAAATTTCCTTATCAATGTGGGGATTCCTCCCAGTTGTTTCCCTATTTTAATACTATTTTAATCTTTCCCTTTTTTATTGCCTCATAGGCATCCAATATCCTTGTTCCCTAACCTTTTGGTTTGTCTAGTTGCTGTCCAATAATGTCTTTCCCTAGCCTCTTAGCTTTTCTCGTTGCTGTCACTGATTTATTAATTGTCAACCACTCATCCTCTGCAATTTGCCAGTCACTAGATTTGTTTAACCTTCTCTTTAGCCCTAGGCATTCCTGAAACGGTATTATCTGTCTCAGATGTTCATCTTGCCTTTTTCCATTCCAGCAACTCCCAAGTTTTAAGTATCTGCTCCCAGTAGACTAGTTTAGTTTTTAGTTGCTTCCATCTCACTCCCCCTTTCTCCTTTTGTATCCCTCCCATTGTATCCCTCCCATCTTTTAACTCTTCTTTTAACTCTTTACTTAGAAATATCTGACTTATTTCTTTGCTTAAAGAATCTAATTAAGGAGGACCCAGTTTCTGGGCATCTGATCCCTAGAATATACTTAGTAAATTGACTCTTGAGTCTCTGGATATCTCTTCCAGATCATCTCCTTCCACTTTGATGTGGATCCCCTGTTCTGGCATTTAGTATACAATGCTAATTGGATTGCTTTTAAATATTTAGCGCTATTTAAGACCCCTAAACCTCCTTGTTCTTTAAGGAGTATAAGTTTTTCCCAGACAACTCTTGGCCTATCTCCTGGCCATACTAAACACCTTTCAATTCTGTAAGTTCTGTTTTATTTTCAACATAATCTGTTCATACGTACTCATGGAACTATCATACATTTCCCTATGTCCAGATATTTCATTTCTCTATTCCTCTACATCTCCCTAACTTCACCTTGTGGAAGTAAATCACCTCTTATATTAATTCCTTGAGGTTTAGGGGGTCTGTTTATTTATTTTATATCCTCCAAAAGCCCCTAATTCTCTCACTAAAGCAAACAACCCACTCATATCCACCCTTGGTTGAGCAAGACATAGTATGATGTCATCATGAGCCATCTTAAGATCCATGCTGCTCCATGGGCACACCCCTAATGGCTGACTGCCTCATTGCTGCTGCCAAAGTTCTAGAAATATTGCAAATAGCAGCAGAGGCCAAGCATCCTTGTCTAGGTCCTCTTCT
This sequence comes from Protopterus annectens, assembly GCF_019279795.1. Taxonomy (NCBI): domain Eukaryota; kingdom Metazoa; phylum Chordata; order Ceratodontiformes; family Protopteridae; genus Protopterus; species Protopterus annectens. The sequence goes on from NC_056745.1 coordinate 202,319,534, forward strand.
TATCACTAGTTCTCCTGAAAGAGAAGGTGCTATTTTCACCTGTGCTGTCATTACCTATATATTCCACCAGTACCCTAAACAAATATGGTCACTTAACCCTGTCAAATGGCATTTCAGCATTTAGAGAAACTAGGGATAGCTTGTTTCCTTTTACCTGAGCATCCTGAATCATCATTAAAGTCTTCATAATGTTCTCTAGTCTCCATACTTTATCCTGGATCTTCCCCTTAAGTTTGTAAGTAGCAAACTGAATAATTATCTGTCTGGGAATTCTCCAACTTTCCATTTGTAGTGCACAGGCTGCCCCGTGTCCGTGCTCTATGTGGCTCTCCTCCTCATTCATCTGACAGCACCCTGAAAGCTATGTTTTCATAAATGCCTTAGAGTTGCACCCCCTACTTTCTGGTATACCTCTTACCTGAATATTCTTATGTGTTTCCCTGCCTTCTAAATCAATCACGGTGGCTGCATAATAACCAGCTTCTACCCTGGCATTTAATTCTTGATTTTCTTGTGGCAGTGGCTGTAAATTGTCAGCGGGTTCATGTACAACCTCTGCCATTTCCTATATGTTTTTATCATTCTTTTGTGCATATCCCTGTAGTTTCATATTTAGTTTTTTTTTTGTTTCAAGAAAAGCATCCCTCAGGGTAATCTTTTTCTCCAGTCCTTGCTCCATCTTTTAGTGGTCATGATTTCTGGCTGTGCACTTGCCTCCATTTTTCCCTTTTTTCCTCTGAACCTTTTTGTGTTTTTTTTTAACTTTCTTCCTCATCTATATACATTTTATTTCATTTTTTGGTACAATTTTATATATATATATATATATATATATATATATATATATATATATATATAATTAAACTCTCTTTTATACTGCCCTTGTGTTAATTTTTATTACTTTTTATGTCAGAAAAGTTTGAGAGGCTACTCAGTCTGTCAATCTGACCATTCCGTTTCTGCAAGTTGACCTCTTTGGATCTTGAGGATATGCCCTTGAAAATTAAGTGGGCCAGATAGAACAATCACCTGGCTATGTTGGAAACATATCTCTCAACTATTGCCAGTTTTGCAAGATGTCCTTGATTTTGCCTCATATTTTTGACCTGTCCCTCATAAAATTTTTGATTTTCTGGTAAATCACTGAAAATTACAGTCAAGCAAAAATGTCATATATTAGAATTGCATACTCTTGTTCCAAAAATGCACGTTGATGGAAAATCTGTTGTGTTGTTTTACTTTAATTAGAGGAATATTTAAAAAAATGTCCTTGATTTTGAGCCTTTGCTCCCCCCCCCCATACTTGTAGCTTTGGTCCATATTTATTAAAAGGTAGCTGAAAATGTGACGATCAAATGAAAGAGAATAGTGTACAAAAGTATACAGGTCTTTTATAACAGTGTCTGTCTGAAGAGGAGTGCCATTAGTAATGTATCAGACAAGAACAACTTTTTGCTGTACATTACTATGCTATGTTTTTTTTGCATTTAGCTTGAGACAGTTTTCAGTAGGTCAGGTATGTTCATATTCTAGCCCTTGCTGGAATCAGTATCAGTGGATATAATATTGCCCACCAAGATTTGAACCCAGGACCTCTGATGCCCAAAATGTGAATTGTATCCCCAGTCCAACTGTGGTTTAGGGAGTAAGGGGGCAAATGTTTTTGTACTCAGAATGGTCAAGTTGGGGAAGAGCTTTCTAAAATTCAAGAGTTTCTTTCCTTTGCCCTAACAATTTGCAGGATGATCTGTGCTTTGGGGCATGAGAGACTGTGTTTTCTTATGCCTTATCTGGAATCCTGCATTACTATGCTGTAAAGATGGCGGAGGGATGTCTATACACTTATCAGTATATTTTTGAATGATCTTTCTTGTTCTTGTTTTTTTTCCCCTAAGAACAGAATATTTTTATAAGACAAAAATATGAAAACACTTCCAAGGTGATAAATTCTTGTAGAACTACATATAAAATCTTCAATTGCATAATAAACCTCTGCAAATAGGCATAACTAGCTGCAAACCAATATTTAAAATACAGCCATGGTGTTCTGCTATTAATTTGCCAATATGAAAACCTTTGATTATTATAGCAATTGATTTTGAAAACAAAAGGGAGCATTCTGTTTACTGCTTTCATGTTTCATACTTCCTTTTAGAAACCATTGGATTGTTTTATTGGAAATTCTGAGCCTTTTCAAAAGTACAGAGAACAGAATCAAACACAAAGTTCATCTATTATGAAGCTAACTAAACAGATGCAGTGTTAATTATTTCTTTAGTATTCATTAAAGCCAAAAATGATCATTCATTCTGTTTCACAGACACTTTAAGATGTTGATTCATTGGGTTTGTGCTTTATTAGAAAAATCAATTCATCTGGATTCATGCAGCTGCAAAGAGTCATAATGCTTAATAATTTAACACACAAGATTTCTTCCTTGTGCCAGCTGTGACTATTTTTTAGTCAAAGAAAGTAATCATTTTAACCGTGTCAGATAATTGATTGTGGTGCCTCTACTTTACTGAGGTCTATTTTGGAAATACTGAAGTTTTCCTGTCCAATATACATTATTAGATCATACTTAAAAGACATAAGTCATTTAAGTCATATGCAAATATATCATCAATTCAAAGTAACAGGATTATATCCTTAAATAGATGTAAGAATTACTAAGATAATAACCCACACAGGGGAGATATTAAATGTCATGCCAAAAGATGGATACCATTTATTTCCTCAATGTATACTAATTTCAGTGCTGCCTTTCCATAACCATGATATACTGAATTTGTAAAATCATCTTTACTAGTTAATAACGTATAGAAGTAATGAAACATGATGTAAAACAATCCTATTCAGTAATCTATTCTTGAAAAAAAATCATATATCAAAACTATACTCAGTCTAAGCTGTAGCAATCTGAATAGTTTTTTTACAGTCTTTTAAGAGCTATGTTTTCATTTTAAAGCTGCCAGTCTGAAGTAGAAAAACTGTAAAGATTGTAAAGCCTGCTAGACCTAATTCTTGAAGTTTATAAACTGCTCCTTGTCAGTAAATGCATGCTTCAGGAATGAATGTTTCAATTTTAGTAATAGCCATATCATCATTTGTCACAGTTTTACTATAGCAGTACATGTTTAATGCTTAGCCTCTGTCTTATAGCAGTTCATCTGTAAACCTCTAGCTAAGGCTACACCATTCATGAGTGTTTGTTCCCCACTAGAACAGATGCACATATATATTTTTTCCTGATGGAATATAGCCCAGCCATAGGTACCTCAATTTAATCTATTCATTTGTTAACCAGGTAAAATAACTGGTTTATCATGGACCCTTTGCAACTGGGTCAAGGTAAATGCAATTAGATTAGTGCAGCTGGTCAGCTAATGTGTTTTGGAAGGAAAACAGTGTAACCAGAGAAAACTCATCAAACACAAAGAGAATTTGCAAACTCTACATGGACTCTAAGAAGAGAAACTGAGCACTCCATTTGTGGCATCCAGCTAAATATAACAAACAGCCTTTTAAAATTGAGGAAATATTCACCGATTCAAACACTATAATAATTAATTTGCTATGAACACAATTATTATTGTTGCACAAAGTGACAAATAAAAGATGGTATCTTGTCATGGCTGGCCCATGACACAACACTGAGTGCAAGACTTTCATTTAATTTTATTCATAAAACAGAAAATAAAGACAGTGCAACTTGGCCAGTACTTTGGTATATTTCCTAGTGGAGGCTTTTTTTTCATACTGGGCAGCATCCTTTTTTATGTACTATATCTGTCTGACTTTGCAAAATTTATTCCTAAGTGCACAGAGGGAAATTGATATAATTAATCTTTCCAAGTCTGCCTCTGGCAATTTGCATAGAAGATTAAGGAGATGTTAACAAGCTGTTTTCTGTGGTCAGGTGGTCCTGGGTTTGATTCCTTCAGTCAACATTGCCTAACTGTGTGACTCTGAGAAAGTCAATTAATCACTAAACACTCCTGGGCTGAGTCTGAAAAAGGTCCATAGAAATCAATGCTCTACCCTGGTGAACAAATACAAATAAATGAAAGAACATTCGTGTCATTACTTCTGTATATACGTTTTAGATTAATGTTGACATTTACAGGGAGTGGATAGCCCTGGCCAGCATGGTCAGGTTTATGACCACACCTTGCTCAGTGATGGCAGTTGTATGTTAAGCAGTATCAGTTCTGCAGTCTTCCACATTTTATAGTGCAGGACAAAAATCCTTTGCCTTTCTTAAATGAAAGTGGCCTGATGTACGCCATTGAACAACTTCAGATAATTCACATACTGTACCTCCCTCTTCAGAATTTCTTTCACTCACTTATGATACAACAGCAGCAGGTTTTTACAATTTTCATAGAGAGAGTAACAGCTGAATAAAGCAAAACACTAAAACGGTGTGAAATATTACTACAAACATTGCTCACTATTGTACCTTTGGTAGACATCTTTTAATTTCAGAGGATTTGAGCTCTTCGTTGAATATTTTTTCAAACAACTTTTTTAACTTTAAAATATATTAAAAATGTTAGACAGAGTCTTGAGAATAACATTTGGGGAACTGATATGCAGCATACGGCATCAGCTCCATAGGTTTCAAAATTGCACTATTCTCAGCATTGTATTATGAAGTTCACTAAATTACACAGAAATATATTGTTTATCACCCATTTACTGCAATTCAGTTTTCTTTTAGGGTATTTTGTGCATCCTGACAGTATAAAGTATATGCAGAAATGATAAAATACCTTACCCGCGTCAGACTGTTATTGATTCTGTTCCTGTACTTCTTACACTGCCTCTAGGGAGTGCTGTGGTACTGCATCACTGAATTCTGGGTAATGCCATCAGTGCCATTTTCCTGCAACATGACTAGGCAGTTGGGTAAATGGTATGAACATTCATTTTCTATTACATTTAAAACAAATGATTCTTCTGTCACCATGATACCTAATGGCTAGCTTTTAATCTTATGTAACCTCTAGAAGGTACTGCTTCACTGCACTGTACACATTGTCAGTTTCAGATTTTTCCCATCAAGAATGAGAGGGCACCTCACTTGTGGCATTTCAATATGGGAGGTACCATTGTGCTTCTTAAACTACCAATGTTGGCCTGTAACACTGCACTGCTGCACCAAGAAGTGCAATGCAGCATCCTTAAGTGTACAACACACAGTATGAACATTCAAATTTTTTAATATTTACAAAATTCATTAGTTGTAATGTAATCCCTACTTTCCTACTGCTGTTCTTATACTGTCTGTAGGACTGCATGCATTTGATGTATTATATGGTACTATATGGTTCCTCAGATGCAGTTTACTTTGGCATGTTTAATACATAAAAGTACAGCACAGTGCAACAGTATAACATGTGCCTACACTATCCAGAACCTGAAGAGGTACTAAATATAGTATATTACAGCAACACTGAGTAATTGTAAGCACTAGATGGTGAATACAGTAGTGCTGAAATGTAAAATAATTTATTTGTGCATGTTGCTAGGTTCTTTGTTACCATATTCCTCTGCTACCTTTGGCTGGTGCTGCTATAGTTATTCAACATTCAGGTGTCATTCAGCTGTAGCTGTTTGACATTTGCATGTAAGATGCACTTAACACTTGTCTCTCATGGTAAATGCACATTTGCTACAGCATCCTGTGGGCTGATACAGACAGCACTATTCACCATTAATTATATGTTTTAAAAGGCAGATCAGAGTCAGACATAATAGAAATGCTGTTCTACACCAGTGATAAATTTCATAGATACAACTAGAACACTGTACCACATTATCTGCCAAAAAGAAAAGACAGTCAACACTTTCTCCAAAACTCTTAACACTCTACAGACATAATATGCAAACAGTGAACATTATATAATGACAAAAATATATTTTACAAAACAGAAATACCCTGTGACAAAGGGAGATATTGCCAGCACAGCTATCTGGAATTTTGTAAATAATTATATGTCATTTGTGAATATCAACATGATTCATATAAGATGCTTGTGTTACAAATGTATTAGAACTGTATGTCATATATATATATATATATATATATATATATATATATATATATATATATATATATATATATATCAAACTACATTTGTACAGACATGTGTGTTGAAAAGATATTTTATGAAGTGCTTGTACTTAAAATGTAACCACAGCATGCCCTACTGGAATAGAACAGAAAAGTACATGCACTATTGTAGCTGTTTAAATGTCTATATTTTAGCAGTGAAAACTGGAACACAGGAGGTTAACTTCAGTCTAACAAACTTCAGAAAAAATAGTTGAAATTAAATTACCATATGGCAGCTAGTGACAGAATACCTGTACTAGGGGACTTTCTGTATTGTCTTGAAAGTGATTTATTGTTTTTATGACTTCCAGCATCTGCCAAAGATCTGAGGAGAAGCCCTTGTATTTGTATTTAACAGGCAGAGGCTAAATGCTACCAGCTGCCATCAATGGTTGTTTTGGGCCTGGGGACTAGAAGTCAGATGACAAGAAATTATGTCATTCTGCAAGCTATTCCAGCAGAAATATTTGAGATATTACTTTAAAAAGTCTCTTAGTGAGACACAGCATTCTGTATTCTGTCTTGGACCTGGCAACAAGAAAATCCATTCACCACATCTGCCTTGCTCTGTAGTAAGTAAGTTCCTAGGTTACAGTATAACTCTCTTAGATATAGTCAGTAATATAGCAAAGCTTACTTTAGATATTTTCTTTATTTATTTGAGACTGTCCTGCAATGTTGTTTTAAACATTACCTGTGATTTTGAACTCTGATATCACTGTGAATATATATTCAGTATTTCCTTGTTCTTTTATAATTTATTATTAAATATATTTAAACCTTTCATTGTGGCTGATCTTTGTGAGAGATATGTAAGTTCTTAGAGTACTTGCATATTTATTTGGTGGTACTGTGTAGGCCACTCCTAATAGCTTTGCTCTTGGTCAGACTACCATTTGTATTAATACTAACATTACACATTAAGATTGGACACCCTCTGTTAAGGGCCTTAAAGTAGCTGATAAGGATTTGGTTGGTGGCATTGATAACTACCTTATAGTCTGGGCAAAAAGGGGCATAGCTAGTCAACCTGTGCCAGCCTTTCCAAGTTTTGTGTGTGTGTGTGTGTGTGTGTGTGTGTGTGTGTGTGTGTGTGTGTGTGTGTGTGTGTGTGTGTGTATAAATCAAACCTTAAAGAGTGTCAGCTACTTGGGCAGGGACACAAAGCACTGGTTGGACAGAGAGAGTGTTGGAGGTCTTGGCTTAGTCACTCAGATGAGATCTCTACTCTATAGCTGTGCCAGGTGAAAGTCTTTTTGGGGATCTGGAGAAAGAGGAGGAACCAGCCCTGGAGTGACTGTAGTTTCTGTGTCCACTTAAGGGAAATTACAGTTGATGCAAAAAGCTGCATCTGGAAATACTGTGTGTGTACCTTGTTATGCTCCCAGTGTACATGCCCCACTGCTGCCAGTGGTGAGGATTGAGGCTCCTTGATTACTGATCCAGTGGTGGATTATCACATATCCCATCAATGAACTAAAAAAAATAGTTTTCTAGGATGTTACAGGAATGTACCTGTCAGAATTGTAGAACAAGCGAAAGTGAACATATCAGTAAAATATTCTGTGGAACATCACTTGAAGAAAAAGATTTTAACTATCCCTTAATTCAAATATGAGGGTTTACCAGAATTTGACATTTAGTAATTTATATGTTCATTAGTGTGATATAAAATGTGGGACCTAATGACCTTCCAGAAAGTTTGTTGCTACTATCCTGTTTAAATGCTTTCTAATGCCCCAATAGTTATCAAGGGTATTTTAAAAGCCAGTGATTGTAGTACATTCTTTGAGATAGAAATGCCACAAAATGTTCCCATCTTTCTTTTTTCCCATTAATATTGATTTTTACACTGACTGCTTGTTCGTGTATCTTCTTCTCCTACTGAAAGCTTCTGACATTGAAAACAAGACAGAGGTGAACCCAAGTAGTTTGTATGTCACAGAGGAAAGAGATAACTCATTTAATCCTCTTTCAGGATCAGATGTACAAACCTAAATAATCTGGTATACAGCTAATGCTCTGAGGCCATTTTTTTATGCAATAAAACTGTAACACTGTAATCATTTTAGAACAGCTATTGTTCTGTAATTTATGAATCTCTCTAGTCATGAATCTTTGCACTTTTTAGTTGGCAGAAGATGCTCAGTGCAAAAGCTTCAGAGTGCTGCATTATATTTTACATCCGGTTGGCTAGTAGGATAGTGTACAGAGGAACAATTGCTTTCCTGGATATACCACTAAGTATTTTATATGTCATACCACAGTCCTTTTTAACCATAATGTACTCCTGAGGTGGAAAATTAGTTTGCCATCTCTTACTCTAGTATCAATTTTAAGTATTTGCTTTTGTGTTTTTAATAAACTGGTATTTCTTTATTCCTTAAGCTAAGGTTGAGCCTAATAGGAATCCCGAGTTTTGCCCCAAATACACCACTCTTATTATACTAGAAAGGAAGGGGATTTCTTCCAAAGCACCTTATACTGCAACCTCTGCTGAAGATGTAACTATACTACCACCATTACAGTCATCTTCATATTTTATTATGCAAAGTAATTTGTTTCATACTTTGACATTATAGAAGAAAATTCCAAAGAGGAGATGTCTTAGCTTATAATGTTTTGGAATGCCACTGGTCTTTGCTGGAACTACCAGAAAGTCTTCTGCCCTCAGTTGCTGTGTTGTATAACTTTCATATTTTTATACTGATTGAATAAAGTAACCATTTGCATTATGTGTATTTAGAAAACAAGAAAAAAGGTGTGTTTACCATGTGACCAAAAATATCAATAACCAACAAGAGGTCTACATAGTCCAAGGCACACAATAAGTGGTAAAATCAAGAATAAATAACATTTCAAACCTGCAGACTGTATAATCCAAACAAGTTGTTGTTGTTGTGTCTTTCGGCTTTTCCCGGTTAGTGGTTGCCACAGTGGAACTCCGGTCCGCTAATGATTGGCAGTAGATTTTTACGTGCTGGCTTGCCAGGCCTAACGCACAACCTTCAACAAAGGAATGCCCATTTACGCATGTCGCCACACAGAAGACGCTCTAACTGAGAATCGAATGGGCAACGTCTAACTGTGAGGCGACAATGCTACCGCAGCACCACCACCGCAGTACATGCTCAAACAAGTAACATTTTAATAAGTAGTTAAGCACTTTTGTCCACAATACTCAAGACTGCTTCAGAACCTGCTTATTAAAACATTACGTGGACCCGTTCTTGATTATGTGTATTTAGTTTATATGACTTGTTGACAATTCACACACAAGGGACTGTAGTGAAAGTTATTGCCAGTTGTAGGGCACACTAATTTTGCACCAAGCCCTTCATTCATGGCCACTGTAAATTAAAAAAGCAACAATGCTTAGAAGTCAGCCACCTAGGTTAAGCCATGTTGTTCCTAGTCAAGGAGAAGTGAGGCACCTGGGTTTTTTACATTAGTTTCAAAAGGTATCATTTTTCTTAGTTACAAGGTGCTGGAATGGGTTTCATGATGTGTTTCTTGGTATAAAAAGGACAATAACTAAACATCCAACTTTTGTTAACTTTATATCCTTTTCTCCTTTCTCTTAGTTATATGTCTGCAACTTATCTTGTTAAAAATATAAAAAAACTTAAAAGTAGCAAAATACAAGGGACATCAGAAAGACTTTACTGAAAATTATTTCAGGATCTACACAAAGAAAACATTGTTTAGGGCACTGCATTTCTAAGCTAACAGAGGTAGGAGGTTAAAGGGAAAGGTGAAGCAAAAAAAAATATATATAGACAAACTTGTTTAAAAGCACTGCGGTTAGTACCTCTCCATTGAAATGTTGTTACTCAAAATGCAAAGTGCCAACAAGCCAAAAAAAGTCTGAAAATCCAGGAGAAGACTGAATCTTGAAGATTGCTTTTCTCCATTAATCTTTTATTTTTTGTAGGGGTCAAACTACTGCAGCTCTGATGTGGAGGGAAAGTCCTCTACACTCCCTCAAACTTATATATACCAACTCCAAGATCACCATACATTGGAGAAAAGGCCATCTCAGACTTTATGTCAGTCTGTTCTTTCGGCCATTCAGTTTCCATATTTCAGGACTTGATCTAGCAGGTCCTGACATTTCAAATGGTGGGTGGTCTCAGTAGTTCAGAAAGGACATTCATGGAAAAGGAAAGGAAAGACAAAACAAAGTGCTGTGGAAGATTGTTTGAAACAGAAGCATTGGGTCAAAAAACAATAATTTCACAATTGCTTCCCTCATAAACTTGTGATTTTTTGAGTAACTCGGCAGTGTAAACCTTGGGTCTAGATGACTATCACTGTGTAAAAATGGGAAGAAGGAGTTATAGTTGGATGGATGGATTTGTTGTAAACTACCTACTTTGATGTTTGGGCACTGATTTATTATGGAGATAATAATTCCAAACAAATGCACAGACCTATAGTTGCAGGCAGAGACATAAATATGAAGAGTTTCCCCCTGTTGTTGTCCTTTAAAGAACAGGATAATAACTATACTAAAAGCTAAAAAAATTATTATATGTGACTGAGGCCTTAATAATACATCAAGCTATCAAGTTTCTATAAAGATCAATAGATAACAGATGTCTAATACAGAAAAAAAAAAAAAAACAATGTCTCCATCCCAGGGCTAGTGCATGGTGCTTCTTTATTGACCTTAGGCCTTTAAGAAATACAAACTCCCTTAAAACCATGATAACCTGAATCTGCCAATTTATTATCTTAGCTAGTCAACATGAATGTAACCAACTGGGTTGTAGTCAAAGAATGTGCTCTCCACCTACTCATCCATGTGTGACATAAACTCATATTCCTGAATCCTGCCCTCCTTCCAAGGTCTAACAGTGGAGAAAGATCAATGTCTGGCTTGATATGGTCCATAGCATGGCTTCATGTGGTCCGTTTCATGGCTTCATGTCATCCAACTCATGGCTTTCATATAGTCCATCTCATGGCTTCCTGTGGTCTGTCTCATGAAAATTCTCTTTTCTTAGAACAAGACTTTATACAAAATTACAAAACCTTAAGAAGGACGTTCCTTGTATACATTCTTCATGGACAATAAAAATGTGATCGCTGTACCTTGAATAAAGCACAGATGTAAATATTTATATAATTATACCTGCCTTACTTAAGTATCGCATTACTGTTATCAATACAGAAATGGCCCAAGGTGCAGAAACCCCCCTCCCAAAAAAACAAACCAAAAATAACCAAGTAATCAAATCACATCTGTCCAAGGGAACCCACACATCAAACACAGCTGAATAGTGTGAGATGAAAAGTTAGGATGTAGTAATGGTCCTTTCTGCTGAATGATGAGGTCTGCCTTATGAGTCAGTTTGCAGTCTTTTCCCTTGGCTAGATGAAACAGAAGCAAGAACCAATGCTGTCTTGGCCAAAAAGGGGTGACTAGTAAGAGTCTTGCTTTTTCTTTTTTGAGTATTAGCAGAACCCTTGGAAAGGGAGGTAGTGGGGAGGAGGCATAGAGGAACTTCCCTGTCCACTGAAAAGAGAAGACATATGTCCTCCAGGCAGATGAGCTAGGGTTTCTTGTGCAAAAGAGAGGAAGTTGTTTGTTGCTCTCTGAGGCAAACAGATCCATCTGAGATGTCCCCAATAATAAAGGATGTCCAGGAAGTCTTTTCTGTTCAGGGTCAATTCATGAAGGTCTTCCAAGGCCCTGCTTAATGTGCTTGGAAACACATTGTCCTGTGTTGGGATAATACAGTGAGTAGGGACATGCTTTTTTGGGTGGCAAGGCCCCAGGATCTCTGTGGTAGTCTGCACAGTTGGTATGATCTTTTGCCTCCTTGCTTATTAATGTACCACATGACAGTTGTGTTGTTAGTGAATATTCAAAGTCTTCCTGATACGTAAGAAGACCTGAAGAGCTTGTATGAGGGCCCTCATCTCTTTCAGCTTGCTGTGTTCCCTTTGGGATTTGGCTGCCATCTTCCCTGGACTCTGTTGGTGACTGTCCAGGCCCCCCCAGGCCTCATCTAAGGCATCTGGTTGCAACTCTTGAACTACTTAGGGAGAAGGGGAGAACTGGGTTGAGTTTCACCTGATCCACCCACCATGAGAGCTCCTTCCTGAGGCAAGGTATGAGGGGGATCACAGTGTCTAGAAGATTAGATGGTTGGGACTAGACTGTTTTCAGGTAGCATTGAATATTCCTCATATGCAGTCTAGCTAGATGAAGCACTGGGGATAGTGGCTGCCATGAATCCCAGAACTCTTAGGATTTCCCTGACTGAGCACTGGTCAAGGGAGGAAAGTCTGAATAAGCTGTACAATTCTTTACTTTTTTCCTGAGACAGGTAAGCCTGCATCTTTCTGGTGTCCAGTCTGCAGCCTGAAAACACTAGGTCTTGAGTGGGCTGGAGGGAGGAGCTTTTGTAGTTGACAGTGAACCCCAACTGCAGGATGAGGTTGAGGATGAACTGGAGATGTTGTAGCAGGATTTGAGGAGAGGTAGCCTGGATTAGCAAATCATCTAAGTAGTGAAATAAATATCTGTATTCCCTGAGTTCAGCAGGATGCTATCACTGGTGCTAGACTTTATGTGAAAACTCTTAGGGCTGTGGAAAGCCAAAAAGGCAAAGCTGTAAACTGAAAATTTGATGATCAAGTAAAAAACCCAAGGAATCTCCTGCAAGATAGATGAACTGGTATATGGAGGTAGGCATCCTTTAGATCCAGGGATGCTTGAGGAAGTATGAAAGGCAGCAGTGTGAGCATTGAGAGAACTTTGAAGGTTGACACTTTTAAGAATGTGGTTAACACAGAAAGATCCAGTATGGGGTCTCCATTGTCCTTTCTTTTTCTTTTGAACTAGGAAGAGTCTGGAGTAAAAATCTCTTCCTACAAATTTTATGGGCACTAGTTCTGTAGTGCATTGTGTTTGCAATTCTTGGAGCATGAGTGGTAGAAGATGGACTTGGTTGTGGGGAGAGGGGTATGCCATTCAGAGGGTAAGTCCTTTCCAGGCCATGGCATAAACCTTTTTTATAATGGAAAGCATACAGTGGTCTGGTCTGTAATGATGTTTTCCCAGCTTGGGATTGACTAAGTCTTTTGATGAGGGGCAGGACAGGACCATGGGGTTGGGGGATGTTGTAGTAAATAGTCACAGAGATTTTTCCCTGAAGCGAGGCTTCCCACATATGGGATTCCTCTATGTTTTTTCTGGGACTCTATTGAAGGAGCCATCTTGTATTTTTGAGTGGGCCTGCAGTCCCATCTAACAAAGGAAATGGGCTTTTCTGGGTAACTCCTCTAGTATCTAGGCACACAGATTAACAGAATCTGCCTTTAGTCTTTCATTGTCTTACCTTGCTTATGTAGGACTTTAAATAAGTTGGCAGCTTGTGGACCAAACAGAAGGACTTTGTCCAAAGGAGAATCAATACGTTTGGCTTTGAAGTCTTCTGGCATGGGTAGATTGTGCGGACATGCATACATGCGAATGCAGAGCCAGTAGCAGCTGCACTAGAAGAGGCACCTGTGCCTGACTATCCGAGTAGCCTGATTAAGAATAATATTTCTTGTTTTGTATCTGACCTCTGTGGACCAACCATTAACTTGTTTAAGGAGTTGAGGATGGATAACAGGTGCTTGGTTAAATGGGTTTGATAATTAATAGCCGTAAATGCCAGAGTAGAAGATGTGTAAACCTTTTTTCTTCACCTATTCATAGTTCTACTGTCTTTGTTTGAAGGAGGGCATTGGCATTGGGAAGAAGTTTGGAAGACTTCTCAGAAAAGAAAGAGATACTGCAGAGGGGTCTGTCACTAGATTCTTGTATAAGAACTTAAGTTCATCAGAAACTTTATAAAATCTGTTTGGTCTTTTGGGGTCAGAATTCTGCAAATCAGGGGTAGCTGAGGAACACTGGAAAACATTCAAGAAAGCCTCCATAACTGGAGGGACAGGTGAAGGGGCTGGCGTGCCAAGTTCCAGGAAGCAGCAATTCCTTTTCTATACCTCTGAAATCTTTCTAGACTCCCAGCCAAAATTTTCTACCATGTTTATAATTGTCTCTCCAATTGAAGCCAATTGAAGCCTCTTGATTAGGAGAGTCAGAAGAAATGGAGTCTTCATCATCATCAGAAGGCATTTGGCCAGGTGACTGTATTTGAGAGGAATATTCCAGAGAATGTTCAGAATTAAGGCATCTTCCTTTTCAGAAGAAGAAGATGAAGCCACAATAACTTTTGTGGGATGTGGGAGAAGGAGGATGGGCAGAAAATGAAGGAGGTTTCAGGGCCATAATGGCCTTGAGCAGGCCTCAAGAAAAGTCCACCCATTCCTTTTCCCTAGATGGTGGAGGAGAAGAGACATGCTTAGTTTTTTGCAGTTTTTTTTTTTTTTTTTTTGGTATGGTATCCACCTGTACTAAGGGGAGTGGTTCAGGCCCCTAATGTACCTCTATTAACTTACCAGGGAACTCTTTCCTAACTAGAACCTGTGGGATCCCTTCCAGGCACTCTGAAATTATGATCTGCAGTTCACCTTTGTCTTTAGGAGCAGATTCCTCAGTTGTAAGGCCATCCAATGCCATACTAGTCTCTGGCAGGGTCTCATTGGAGGGCAACAGAAATGCAGTTGGACATACCGTGGGTTCTGGAACCTCAGCAGGTGTGTTACAGAATCAGAAAAGATAGACTGAACATCTGACCTGAGCCTTTTTATTTTTTTCTTGCGGGCTGAGATACATCTGGGGAAGTAGGATCTGCCATCTTGGAGTGGGCCAAATACTTCAGATGTTGGGTTTCCAAGAAAATGTTAAACAAAGCCAGAGGGGATCGCAAAGTCTTTGGAACAAAGGATTGGCAGATGGCACAGGCCTTGTAGTCATGTTCTCTGCCTAGGTGGAAGAGACACTGAATATGCAGATTTTTGTATGGGATTTGCCTACCACACTCTCACATACCCCTCCTAGTTGATATCTAATACAGATATAACACAATAAAATGGGTAAATAAAGGAAGGTACCCCAACAGGACACTTATCTGTCATTAATGAAGTTACAGTTCTGATGACCAAATGACGATCAGTTCAGCCGATATACAACCTGTGTTCAAAATGGTGGTGAGATAGTTTGAGGATCTATGCTCATATGTCCACCTATATACCACTACACTTGCAAGCTGAGGTCACATGTTGGATGTATGACGTAGGGGAAGGTTAAGCTTTGGTACCCGGGTCGGACATCAGTGCTGTTAACCCACTATTTTGGAATACTGAACAGTGATTTCAATTAGGATATGCACTGTTACAGATATGTACATAGGCAATTACTAGGTATATATGCACTGTTACATATGTGTGCATAGACAATCACTAGATGTGTATGCACTGTTACAAATTTGTACATAGGCAGTCACTGGGTATATATGCACTGTTATGGATTTGTATAAAGACAGTCACCATGTGTGTATGCACTGTTACAGATTTCTACAGAGAAATTCACTAGGTATACACTGTTACAGATTTCTACATAGACTTTCACTAGGTATATGTGCGCTTACAGATTTGTACATAGACAATTACTGTGTTTATATGCACTGTTACAGAAATGTATGTAGGCAATCAATAGATATATATGCAAAGTTGCAGATCTGTACATAGGAAATTACTAGGTATATATACATTGTTACAGATTTGTATAAAGACAGTCACCATGTGTGTATGCACTGTTATAGATTTCTGCGTAGACACTCACTAAATGTATGTGCACTGTTACAGATTCGTACATAGACATGACTAGGTATACATGCACTGTTACACATCTGTACATAGACATCACTAGGTGTATATGCACTGTTAGAGATCTGTACATAGACATCACTAGGTATATATGCAATGTTGCAGATATGTACATAGACAACCACTAGGTGTACATGCACTGCTAAGATTTGTACATAGGCAACGGCTATGTCTACATGCATGGTTACAGATCTGTACATAGACATCACTAGCTGTACATGTACTGTTACAGATCTGTACATAGACATCACTAGGTGTGCATGTGCTGTTATAGATCTGTACATAGACATTACTAGGTATATATGCACTGTTACATATCTGTACATAGAGAATCACTAGGTGTACATGCACTGTTTCAGATCTGTACATAGATATCACTAGGTATGTAAGCACTGTTATCACAGCTGTGCTCTGGTAGAAATGAAGCTGGTTCGGCTTTTCAGAAAAATCATTAGTATGCTGTGATGTTATAGCTACATACTAGCAAGTGTGAGGAAGGCAGTTTGTATCCTGTAATTGTGAGTCATACTGTGCCTGTAGCAATAGCTTTTGAAAATTCAAGTGAAAGATTATCTGTGCTAGGGATAGAAATAATTGCTTGTTTTATTTCTGCCTTCTGCTATCAGTGTAATCAGAATACAGATAAGAATTGCAAGCCATTTTTCCTTTGCTGAGATTTATTTTTTGGCCTATTCCCTGTATATACGGGAAGTCATGAATGAGCAGTGGTGTGGTTTATGATGACACAGTGAGTTTGTATTTCTGTATCTGTACAGTTATAACCTGATTAACACAATTAAACTATAAAACTAACAAATCCTATGATAACCATCACTGCACTTGATATTAGAGGCTCATGATCAGCACAATGTGAATAACTTCACTGGTCTGCTCCTTAAAGCAGACAGAGGAGAGATATCACAGATAACTCCTCCACTTATCTCTTCTGAGCAATTGCTTGCACTTTTTAACACCCAGATTCCTACAGAAAGACATTCTCTATGCCAGACTCCATCTATTCATTACTTTATCTATCCATACCATTAACTTACCCTAGTCTTATAACATAATAATTTGAAATGAAAACAATTTGACCCAAATACTGAAGTCACTAGAATATTTATTCAGAATAAAATTACTCATATAAGATTTCAGACTTCGTCATGTGCTTTCTTAACTGCAAAACACTTGAGGAAGTGCTCCATGTAGTGTGAAAGTTTGAGTCTGGTTTTATTTTGTATAAAGTATCTCCTGTTTTTTTTTTTTTTTTTAGTTTTCTGACATTCAGATTTATGTTAGTTTCCGGACTTGATGTATGTGCTATTGAGTCATATACCTTCCTTGAGTACTGATTGTTATACATTACCCTGCAGTTCAACAGTCTAGATCTTTCCATGTTATGCTGTTTCCCACTTCACCTCAGGGAGCATTATTGATTACATCATCACTTACTACCACTTTCAACTGGAAATAATTACACGTTCAGCATTTGCAGCAACTATTGCTTATCTACACAAAAGCAGCTATACAAGAACAAGTAATAGTCCCAGCCCTCATATTTCGCTCAGGCTACTGTTTAATTCTCATAATGTTTTACAGAAAGTCTCTAACCATTTGTTAAATGTTATATAACAAACCCAGTCAACAAAGGATAAAATACTTATGGACTCTTGTGATTTTTTGTCGTCTTAAGATGGATATTTGGGATAAAGACTTGATGTTTTTAACTGTATATGTAGTAAATTTGTATACCTGTATTCCTAAGGAACAAGGTTTAGAAATGTTTCACAATAGTATTATTAGGTATTTTGATTATTATTGAATTTATGAGCCTGATTTTGGAAAACAATTTTATATTTTATGAGGGGGAAATATTACAAACAAGTGAGGGGAGTGTCCATGGGTGCATAATGTGGACCCATTTTTGCCAACTTGGTTTTATTGGATTGGGAGAATTCATGTATTTTCAATTGTCCTTATAAAGAAAGTATTCACTTTTACCTGAGATTTTTAGATGATATATTTATTTCTTGGAAGGTCACTAAACAAGATATCAAATGTTTTATCGATTATTTATATCAGAACACCCCTTTTTTTAAATTTATATACGAGAGTAGTTCTGTGGATATTAATTTTTTGGACACCTTTATCAGACACACTGAGAATATTTTTAGGTCCAATATATATAGAAAACCTACCTTTAGCAATTCTTATTTGGAGTTTTCCAGTTGTCATTCTTTAAGCCAGAAAAAAATATTTTTAAAGATCAGATGATAGGGGCTGCTAGAATGACATCCATGTATGAGGATGTATGTAAGGAGATGGAATTTATTGGTAAAATGTTTTTGGAAAGAGGTTACCCGAATGCACTTACACAGGAAATGAAGGAACTGGCCATTTCACAATGGGGGTGCTGCTATAAACCACTTTTGGGGTGCCCCCTCATTACTCAAAAAGAAAGGGTAGTGACAGGTAATTATGACAGGGTCATCATCTTACAGCATAGTATACATCTTGGTAAGGTAAAAGATATTTTTAACAAGCATTGAAATATGTTGAGGATGAACCCAGATATTTTTAATATTTTAGGTTCTAGCCCCACATTTGTTTATAAAACGAAGCTTAACTTTAAGGCCAGTTTTGAAAAACCAAATAATATGCAATTAAGGAACATAGGTATAGGTAGGAAGACCAGCAAATGTGGGTCTTGCAACCAATGTTCTTATATATTGGATGTGGATTTCATTACCCTTGACAATGTGAGTAAAAGTAAGGTATTTTTAAGCGGGTAATTGTCAGACCAAAAGTGTGGTCTATCTGGCTAAGTGCCTAAACTGTCCAGCATTTTATATTGTTAAAACTGATAGGGCTTTAAGATGTCGGATTTGTGAACATTTATATGATATTAATAAAAAAAGTGAGAATAATGCAGACATTTGACAGTGAGTGCGATGTGTTCTAGATTTCATTTTGCTATTTTAGATCAGGTCAACATTAACCCTAGGGGAGGTAATTTGAAAACTTTGTTAGAAGAAAAGGAGACTAGGTGGCACTTACAGTTAAATGCATCTAGGACACCAGATATTAATGACCATATATCTGTATTACCCTTTTTGAAACATAGGTCCCAAATGGTTAAATAGAATCATTAATATGTTTTGATATTTTTAAAAAAATACATTTTTAAAAGAATACTGTTTATAAGTTTTTTTGTGTTACTTTTATATAGAATTTATAAGAATGTTAGTTTTAGGGGTCATTGTGCTTTAATTCATTTGCATTGTTAATTATGGTTTTAATTATATTAATAATTATTTAATTGATTAATGGGTATGATTACAAATATGTGAGAAGGTTTGGGTATTGTTCTGAAGAAGTTCACTTTCTTTGTGGATGAAAGCGCTAAATAAATTGTTTTTTTACTGAGGCAGTCCGTTCTTTACCAGCTTGCACCGCACATTTGTGTTTTTTTTATAAAATAAAAAATAACTGACCCAGATCAAAAGCAATAAGGAGACCAGTCACCAAAGCTGTAGTCACTGATCCTCTTACCTATTTATGGTCAATAGGTCACTTATCACTTGATAAGATCAGCACCACCAAAATGGGCATGCCAAAATGCAAATTCATTTTCTCTTAGAGGACTGAATCTGAGCACAAACTTCAGCAGAGAAAATCATTCTTTTCAGGGAAGATCTCTTTCGGTGTCTGCCTTGTTTACTTCAACTACCACATTTATTAGTTTATAAAGAAGACAGTGCTCTCACCTTTTATGCTGTCAAGTTTTATTTATATCATGAGATTTCACTACTTGGCAAGTGTACACTGAGCTCTTAACGTTAGCACTGTGCATTGTGTCATTGCTATAACTTCCTTTAAGCAAAATCAGGAAATGTAACAGCATAATGAGGCCTTTTTAATTTCTGTATGTATTGCAGAGAGACAAGCCTTGTATTTTTGAAAAGCAGAACAATTTGGTCCAGCGTAATTCTTCTTTGTGCATTTACCGTTCACCCCCCCCCCCACCGTAACACTCGACTGTCACCATTCTTGTTATTTCATCTTTCTTCAAAATTTAAACAGTTTATTATAAAGAGCCTCAGCATTTCTTCCTGTTCTTGTCTATCATGAGATTATTTGTCTTTGCTTGGTGCTGTTGATCTGTTGGATTTGGTTCCTCTATGTCCTCACTCACCCACCTATAACTCCTTCTGCTCAGAGCTTTGAGGTAATCAATTTTATTTTGTAAATAAAACCTTCTTGATTCTGAATTAACTCATTACTGTCTAGTTATGCTCTCTAACCACTGCTTGTAGTTTTTATATGCAGGCTTATTAGTTCTTCAGAGGAACCGTAAACAACAATCAGTCCCTCATGTGCTGGTACTAACTGAATATTGGTGTTTCACTCAGCTTGATACAGAGTCTATCTCTTGAGATTAGCATTTGCTGTCTTTGGTGAGAATGACACATCAAATTTCTTATCAGAAACTCTCAGTGATGACAAAAGGAAAGAATCAAACACTGTGTACACATTCTTTATGCTGGTTGGAGAAACTGTGCAACTCACTGAGGATTTAGAAGCATTTTTAATTTCAAAAACTTGTTTACACCAGACCTCTCAACTGTCCTGAATTCCTCGTTTTTTACCGAGTTTTGAGGTCCCAATAATGGGGTGCCATGATTCCCGATTTGCACCCCATTATTTCCGATTTTTTTCAAATCTACTTGTTTGATTTTCACGCTTCTGGAGCTGACGTCATCACGTGCGCAATGACATCAGCTCTGTCAACATGCCGCGCATCTGTTTGAATACTAGACTGCCATTCGGGCAGAACATAAGCCGCGTGTCTGTCGCAGGAGGATTTATTTACAATGCATTTACTTTTTAAGCCAGTCGGAATGCACTGCCGTTGGGGCAGGAAGTCTCTGCTGTTACTAAACGAATGAACTTGGACTGCCATTCAGATTTCTTCAACTGCACAGCTGAAAGTGAGTGTCAGTTGCCAAACAGAAGGTTACTTTGCTGTTTAAAGCTGGCAAATGGTGTGCGTGTTTCATGATACAGGTTACGTTTAAGAATGCCAGCTGTCTTTTTACTTGATGCTGTTCTGCTTGATTAGAACAGTATGACTGAATATTGACATGGTATAAGACATTATTTAATTTAAACTGAGACTAAATTTAATAGAATGAACTTCTAACACCACAAGGTTATTCAAGCTGTCACTTTTTTAAATGTTTGGGTATTTCGGTTTAATAAAATAGCAGCAATTTAGATGTCCTGCAAATGTATGAATACATGAGCTGTTTAACATTGGTGTTTTGCATATACCTGCAGCTTTCTAGCAGTACAGATGTGGCAATGTGCTTGACAATAGTGGAATAACTTCCATTCACTAAATGCTAATGTAGGAAAGGCGAATTAGTTTGAAAAGAGAAACCTGTGCTGGTTAGGTGGTAGTATATTGGGTATTTAGGTGAAATTGAAGTGTATTGACCCACCAGATGCGCAGTAGCAAGCCCCTCCCAAACCCCGCCTGCGAGCATGTTGCTGACTACACCCACGGCTCCGAGCATGTTAACTGCCGCTCCCACCACCTTGTAATAGAAAAACAAATTCATATCTTTGACTACCACACTCAATAACCAAAGATAAACTTATTAACAAACGCAAAAAACAATATTAGCATTGTTGACTACTAATAATGACTGACTAATAATAACGCGGATGCGATTGCTTTAAAATCAAACTTAGATCTTTATTTGGCAACCAAATCTTAACCAAAGATAAACAAACTTATTAACAAACCCAAAAACCAATATTGGCATTGTTGACTACTAATAACGACTGACTAATAATAACGCGGGTGCGATGGCTTTATTTGGTGCAAATTACAAAGACAGCACAGCAGTCAAGGCAGTCAGTTTTCCTTGTCAGAGCCTTCATCCAGATCCACTGCTTGAGCTTCCTGGTACTCTGAGATGACTAAAAAAGTTTTGAAACAAAGTGTCAAAGTCATGTCAGTACTTAGATCTTCACATATACTTGTCTAAATAACTGGTCACCATGTCTGCCCTTGTTCCGTTCATTGTCTTAAATTGCTTCTTGCACATTACCCACATAGCTTCCACGAAGTTGGTATGGGCATCTGTTTAGGGATCCACAAAATTTCGGCTATGATTTACGGTCTGGTGTTGGTAGTGCATCCCTGGTATTTGGGCAATCCCATGATAGGCTGCCCACTGGTCGGAAATTATTGTGGTTCCTGGCAACACATGTTTCTTGATGAGTGGCAGCAAAGTAGCTGCATCAAGTTTCTCTACAAATGTAAGGAAGCCACGCTTCCTATCGCAGTCATGCATCCCGAAAACCCAGCGGTCCTGCTTAGCCAGGTTTCGTCCCCAGTTGTACTTGGCATGAACAAGAAGGCTTTCATCTATTTGCACTACAGTCCCCGAACCACCGAGCAACATGGGATCCTCTAGTAGTCTCCAACTGCAGATGTCTCTACAGAACTGATACCAGTCCACCACTGACCTTGCAGAAACACCAAGGTGGTCCGCAGCCCATTACTGCAGGGAACTTCCACAGCCAGCGGTAAAGAAGCTTTACCAGACATTGTAGAGGCAGTCTACTTTTGCAAAAATAGGTACCAGTGAGCAGCCCACTCTTTCTTCTGCATGCCTTTGCATGGCATTTCCACAGGTAGGTGGACTTGTGAGGTGCAAGTGTAGCCCTGCTGCCACATTTCAAGCTTCTTCTCCTCGGGCATTATCCCAAACGACTGCAGGAAGGCTATGACTGCCATTAGAGATGAAGTTATTTCACCGATGTGCTTCTCGTTGAATGTAGACATTGCAAAACCATATGAAATATCAGCAGAAAGTAACAGAACTGCAGGGACGGTATGAACGCTTTATATAGTAAATGAACATCATAGAACATTTTGCTGCCATTGTTTGAGAAGTGTTAAGAGAAACTTGCGTGCTAAGGATGTGTTAACTGCACTGGTAATAACATATATAATTTAAATGGATAGGGATAATTACTCGACGCAACACCTTCATGTACATCGTATTATTTGAATGGAAAGGACATTACTTTATTATAACACCTTTACGTAGTGCTTGTAAATCTTTTATAACACTCAATAAATCACCTTTATGTAGTGCTTGCATTTGAATGGAAAGGGCATTAATGTTAGTGTTCTGTGGTTAATTGAGCTGTTTATAAGTATAACAAACAGTAAGTATTAGCACTGTGTGTCAATGAATAGGGATAATTAATAGACACAACACCTTCGTGTACATCGTATTATTTGAATGGAAAGGGTATTACTGCTTGTAAATCTTTAGTGTTCTGTGGTTAATTGACCTGCTTATAAGTATAAGAAACAGTAAGCATTAGCACTGTGTGTCAATCACGGCACATTGCCGTTGTTAATCCACGCCCAACAGCATGTCAATCACGGCAGACACGCCCATTCCTGCATGAACTCGACGGTGGGTTAATACACTTCAATTAAGCCAGTATTTCTGCATAACAGAGAGGTAACACTTGTAACTTCTCAACTCATAATGAAAGACCTTTGTTAAAAGCAATTTGAATGGTTAAAGTGTTTTGTCATTGTCTTGATTATCATAGAGGAAGTGTGCATTCCAACAGCAACCATGAAAAAGAAAGCAAATTTACATTAGCACTGTGCCACTGTATCCTTACGAGCTTAAAGGCTTGTTTTGCTGAGCACATCTGTAATGTTTAACTTACTTTTTCTGTTTAAATTGTTTTAATGTGTATAAAACGAGGTTAAATATGCTTTTTTTTCATGTGTGTCATAAAGGAACATAAATATTCGAAAACATCGTGGTAGGTTAGGTGGAAATGTGCAATTTTATCTGAATTTTGTAGAAAAGTACAATGCACCTTAACATTATGTAAAACAGATACTATTTATTTTGGTAATAAAGGGATGTGTTGCACTTGACCCAGCATTATGTAAAACAGATTCTAATCCTATTTATTTTGGTAATAAAGGGATGTGTTGCACTTGACCCAGCGTTTCAATGACAAATATCTAATTTATTTTAGGCAAGTGAGGTGACAGCCTTGTATGTCGTTTTCGTAGCTTCCTTTTGGTTTGTAGGACAATATAGGTGGCAATATAGAGCTTTAAGAAGATTGTTCGTTGAATTTCTGTGTCTGATTTCTACTTTCAGTGTTCATTGAGTTTGTATTGTCTGATTCCTACCTTAATGTGAGTTAATGGAAAATAAGATCTGATTTCTTAGTGCTCCAGCTGCAGGAACAGACGGGAATGGACAGTAAGGCCACTCAACACACACAATTTTCTCAGGCTGTTAAACCAAGCATATAAACAATGCAGTAGCCTTGAACTCAAAGCAATAACACAAAATTGTTAGTTACTGTATTTAACAAGTGGACTGTTTGCTTCCTGAAAGAATTGTTCAAAAGCTATGTGCATCTTGATTTATGTTATAACCCAGGCTGAAGTAACACATACTTTGTTTTGTCCCTTGAAAACTAAAGCTTGCCTTCAGATTTTTTTTTTTACTAGAGTCATAACAAAGTTATTTCAACACATGTATACTTATTTGAAAGATACGTATGTATGGAATGATTTTATGCATTTGTGGATTAGATTTAGATAAGTAGCTTAGTTCAAAGAATTTTTTTCTGTCATGATTCATGAACTAGGCATGATGCATCATAAGGATATATAATGAACTTCTACTATAAATATATATATGATTGCAATGGCTGCAGGGGGACTCTGGTGCCATATTTTGGTTGTCTGTTCTTCAGTTTGCGTTTGAAAGTTGGCATCCCACAATTCCATCGGAGTGGGTGGGGTTACATAATTATGTATGCAAATTATATGTTAATCAGTGTACAGATTTGTACCTATTTTTCATATGCCTTGTCCAGATTTTTGATGTTTCCAGGTTGAGAGGTATGGTTTACACAGGAACGTTCTAACTGTGTAGCAGTATTTCACCTACTGGCAAGTCTAACTATTATGATTTTACAACTGAAAGAACACACAGTAAAAGTCAGATGGCTCAGTATTATTGTAATTACAATATAATCTAAACTTAAGATGAAAAATTGCTTTGCCACAATGCTGGGAGTTCATGCTTAAACCATGAAAGATATGTAATGAACAAAAATGTAAACATACCTAAGCACAAAACAGCTCATATTTGTTAGCATTTTAAGCTTCCACATCTTCATTATTTACAAAGTTTGAAACAAAGCTAGCTGTTCCTTGTGAATTTATTGGCCTAATGCTCTTCATTCCTGATGCCATGAATACTAAGTCTATTACACTGCAATTATTTCTGCAATAACCTGTAAATCTTTCTTTAAATATGTCAAGAAGCTAAGAGCTAATAACCAATAATGTTCAGAGCTAGTCCACAATAATACTGCACACCTTGACCAAAAGGAAATAGCTAATATCCAGCCTAAAAATGAGTTAAAAGTTTACTCTACCCACAATTATAGTCATTTCACAGATTCCACAATCCCGGCCATCACCTTTAATTACTATGGAACAAGGTCTCTCAGCCCTTTTAAAAGCTAAGAACTCCCCATCCATGGGCCCTGATAATGTTCCAGGATGACTAGAGTATCAGTGCTAAATATTACCCCTCTGAACCCCTACTTAACCTCTTTTAATCTAAGTTTATCCACTGGTTGCATTCTTGAAGCCTGGAAAATAGCCATTTTAATGTCATTATATAAGGGTGTCTCATCCATAAACTGTGGTTAACTATAGATTTAAAGGTAGCCACTAGCCATGCAGTCCAGGAGACCAATAAGGAGCCTAGCCCAAATTCCCAATTGCCCCAAAACACTGTCTGGTTAAGTAACTTGCTCAAGGTCACACAAATAAAAGCTGAGGAAGTCAAACATTTTACCACAGGACATATCACATTAACAGCTCATAACCTCACTTCTCTGTATCGCATTAACAGCTCATAACCTCACTTCTCTGCACTGTCACATATAATGAGTGTTTTTTTTTTGTCTTTCTGCTATATGATCAGGGTGACTGTCTAAGTGTATAATCCTCTTGCATTGGGAGGGACACACTAGTGTATAGCCTCATGTGTTACACTATGCAGTATAATTTTGTACACCTCATTAATCTGGACAGTAATGAAATCTACAACTCTATTTATTATGGCATTTTGTCTTGGTGGCTTTTTGTTCGACAGCTTTCTTTACTTTTATATTTTGTGTTATAGATTGTTATGCTGCAAGCCATACTGCTGAGGACCATTTAATCCTTGTATATTTGGACTTTAGTACTCAAATGACTTTGCTTAGGTTGGCATAGTTTCTTCTCAGTGGTGGAGATGTTCATACACTGACATGTACCCACAGAAAACAATCTTTAAATTTAATTTCCTCATTAACCCTAGACCCTTATCAATTTGGCTATTTCAAAGGAAAATCTTATCTTTTTAACCTCATTAATTTATTTGGAAAAGTAACTAAAGCAATCGATAGTGATTATGAAGTACATATAGCATACATGGACCTGGCCAAAAGCCATTGACACAATTTTCAAGGAGGCATTATCGACAGACTTGTAAATCTGAATACAAGTGCTTATGGTCTACAGTGGATAGCTAACAAGATTCATGTGGCTAGAGTCACAGGTGCCTCTTCTGAATACGAAATGCCAGTGGTGTGCCACAGGTCTCAGTGTTGGGCCATCACCTATTTGTCATCTGTTAATCATACCTTCTTCAGGCCAGCACCACTAATGGCCTTTGGAAATCTAAATTTGCAGTTGACTGTAAATTAGGTTTTGTTATTTGATCTTCTACAGACTCACAATTGCTTTAACATGGGTTAGACCATATTAACAATAGGTGCAAGGACAATGGCCTCAACTTAAATATAAAAATATAGTATAGTTCATGCTGGCAAGCAAACCATTTTCACATACTGTAGGTGACACACTCCTCCAATCAGACACTGTTGTAAGGCACCTAGGCTTTCTTGTTGATAATTCCTTACTGTTTGACCGTCATGTTTCTGCAGTAGCTCAGAAAGCCTTCTATATGGCTCATCTAATTTCCAAAGACATCTCCTCTAGATCCAAAGAAATCTTAATTCTCCTTTACACTAATTTTATCAGACTTATTATTGAAAATAATGCAATTTTTGTCATGTTTTTTTCACTGAACTTGAGAGACATCATGATTACTGGCCTCCAAATTCCTAATTATCAGTCCAGACTGGCAGCCCTCTCTCTGTACTTCATGGAGATCTGTGTCTAGCCTTCTGAGCCTTGTCAGATCCAGTCTTCTTTGACATCCTATTCCTTTGCAGAACAAATGGTACCTCAAATACCCGGTTAAAGGAACTAAACCTTCATCAACATATAAATAAGACATGTTGGCATGATAGATTCATATCCCAAAATTACCCCACCTCTCAAACTAGCTTTCATGACATGTCAAGCAGTATATGATTCTTGCCATCTTCAAGTTAAATCTAGATTATTGGATGGACAGTTTTAAATTCTCCCCGGTTTATCTTGTTTTACCCTCCTTGAATCTGGAAGGGACTTTTGAATATGATTTTTTCAGTAATAAATAACTGTGAAAAGAATTCTGTACAAGATATAGAAAAGAGAGACTGCTTAGGCCAAACATTTCCTTCACCACTATCTGGAGGTCTGCATTTGCCAAGACACTGGATATGGCAAGAACTCCAAATTATGGAAATAGTACTAACCCTCAAAAGCTTAGGATGGTCTCTATGGCATACAGGGATAAACTCCTGACTATGACACAGGCAACTCTTGTTCAGTTAGCAGCTCAAGTGCCTCTAGGAGCTATCAGAAGATGATAGGAGTAAGAGACTGTTGCCAGCTCTCCCAATGTGAGGGGAGGGAGGAGGCTGTAGCTCAGCACATGGGTGACACCTAAATCAAGCATTAGACTTTGCATCCATGGAACATGTACCTGTGGGCACATGATACCAATGTGCACATGACTGTAGCCCAGACAATGTGCAGAACCATCTTGTCTGTGACTGGCAGCAGCTGTGAAGGGAGGTGCTCCTAGGGTGAGAGTAGACTGCCTTACCAGACCCAGTATTTGGTCTGTTCCCTGACACTAAATTCTCATCATGAGCGAGAATGAATGAGCTGTCTAGGAGCCCTGGGGCAGGAATGAACAGGTTATAGGAGTCCCACCTTGCCCGTGTATGCCTGACTTTCATCCCCTAATAGAACAAATGGGCCAACTGAGTAAAATTAGTGGAACCATCAGGCAGGTTAAGTTGGTAATAAAAACATGTGGGGGTAACAGGTATCCAGTATCATGGGCAGAAATATGTGTAACACAGTTGTAACATGAAACATTACATGAACAAAGGAGGTGTAACATGGACAAAGCATGAGTGATGTGTCTGTAACATGGACAATAACATGAATGATGGAGTTATGGCATGGTCAGCATTAGGAGTGATGTAGCTGTAACATAGTCAATAACATGAACAATGGAACTGTATCATGGTCAGCAGTATGAGTGATGTAACAGTAACATGGACAATTACGTGAAACAATGGAGCTGTAACAGACAATGATGTAAACAATGGAGCTGTAACATGGTCAACCATATGAGTGATTTAACTGTATTCTGGACAATAACAGAAACAATGGAGCTATAACATGGTCAACAATGTGAGTAATGCAGAATATAGCTGCACATTGAGTAACAGCTTAATTTCAGCTCTCCAAGTGTGAAAACAGAAGCTCAGAAGAGTGAATCAGTGAACTACTTTTTTGAGGGTATATTTCAGTAACTGGCTAGTATGTGCATTTTCTGGATGCCATCAAAAAAAAGAAATTCAGAGAATCTGAAAGAAAATCAACCACAAAAGGTGAGGAAAAAACACTGACTGGGAAGTATTGTGTAGCTATTCAGCAGAAAGTAGGGCAAGCTTCAGCTAGTAAAGTAGGTAGTAAAGTAGAGCAAAAAAATAAGTCAAATGTACTCAGAGCTGATTAAAATAAATGAAACACTGAGGGAGTATTTTGACTCCGATAACAAATGGCTGAATAAAAATGGAAGAAGCTTTAAACAGATATTCAGATTATGTGATAAAACTGCAAAAATCAGAGATCAAAATTAAGAAAAGCTTGGCTGAATATGACAGTCCTCAAGAAGAGATGCTTTGAGAAATAATAGAATTAGAGGACAGAGCACACAGGGGAAAACCTGAGATTTTCTGCTGTACCAGAGTAGCTGGGAGTAACAGATTGTATTAATTTTAGGAAAGCACAAATAAGCAACTGGACTGACATTCCACAGCAGGAGTTGTTAATTGAAAGGGCACAGTGTGTGTATGCTCCAAACCTGGCCATGAGAAAGCAACCTAGACCTTCAATAGTAAACATGCAATCCTACAAGCAGAAGGAGTTGATTCTAGCAAAATTGCTTCGGAAGGGCAAAGTACTAAAAGTGGGAGACAACAGAGTGTTTGTGAAAAATGATTACTCACTGTACACCATGCAGAAGAGGCGGTACATGTATTCCACTAATCAGGGAATGTTGAGAAGCAGGTGTGTGATTCACACTGCTGTTTGCAGCCATCTTCAGAATATTCTTTCCTGGAAGGACAAAAGCATTTTTTGATAAAGAACATGCTAAGGAGGAAATACAAAGGTTTGTCCATCAAAAAGTGAGCTATGAAACAAAAGGAGATTCTGCTTCTTGTTTTTCTGGTAATAAAGACAACACCAAATGTGCCAGTGAAAACTTTTCCACTGTTTCAACCGAAAATGCTTGAGAGGCAGAAAAAAAGACAAGAGTTGACTAGAAGAACTGAGATTATGTTGAAAAAGAAGCAGAGACGGGTTTGGGAGATAGTGATAAACAAAAATAAAACCACTCAAAATTGACAAATAAATATGAGATTATAAAGCATTAATTATATTTGTGAAACATTGCCGACAGGATTTAGTACGCTAAAAGTGCCACCAAACCAAGAAAATAAAAAGAGCACACAGCGTTCTTTGAGTCCACAGTCTTGATTCCAATATAAATAATGAAAACAAATAAGTTAGGCGCTTTTTCATCAATAAGTATAGCAGCTTCTTCAGAACAAACTACCATTGTGAATTATACACATTTTAAATGATAAAATTTAGCTGGTCTGGGGATTGGTTTTTAAAAAAAACAAAAGTTCAACCTTTGGTTTGTAGGACAATATAGGTGGCAATATAGAGCTTTAAGAAGATTGTTCGTTGAATTTCTGTGTCTGATTTCTACTTTCAGTGTTCATTGAGTTTGTATTGTCTGATTCCTACCTTAATGTGAGTTAATGGAAAATAAGATCTGATTTCTTAGTGCTCAGCTGCAGGAACAGGCGGGAATGGACAGTAAGGCCACTCAACACACACAATTTTCTCAGGCTGTTAAACCAAGCATATAAACAATGCAGTAGCCTTGAACTCAAAGCAATAACACAAAATTGTTAGTTACTGTATTTAACAAGTGGACTGTTTGCTTCCTGAAAGAATTGTTCAAAAGCTATGTGCATCTTGATTTATGTTATAACCCAGGCTGAAGTAACACATACTTTGTTTTGTCCCTTGAAAACTAAAGCTTGCCTTCAGATTTTTTTTTTTACTAGAGTCATAACAAAGTTATTTCAACACATGTATACTTATTTGAAAGATACGTATGTATGGAATGATTTTATGCATTTGTGGATTAGATTTAGATAAGTAGCTTAGTTCAAAGAATTTTTTTCTGTCATGATTCATGAACTAGGCATGATGCATCATAAGGATATATAATGAACTTCTACTATAAATATATATATGATTGCAATGGCTGCAGGGGGACTCTGGTGCCATATTTTGGTTGTCTGTTCTTCAGTTTGCGTTTGAAAGTTGGCATCCCACAATTCCATCGGAGTGGGTGGGGTTACATAATTATGTATGCAAATTATATGTTAATCAGTGTACAGATTTGTACCTATTTTTCATATGCCTTGTCCAGATTTTTGATGTTTCCAGGTTGAGAGGTATGGTTTACACAGGAATGTTCCAACTGTGCAGCAGTATTTCACCTACTGGCAAGTCTAACTATTATGACTTTACAACTGAAAGAACACACAGTAAAAGTCAGATGGCTCAGTATTATTGTAATTACAATATAATCTAAACTTAAGATGAAAAATTGCTTTGCCACAATGCTGGGAGTTCATGCTTAAACCATGAAAGATATGTAATGAACAGAAAATGTAAACATACCTAAACACAAAACAGCTCATATTTGTTAGCATTTTAAGCTTCCACATCATCATTGTTTACACAGTTTGAAACAAAGCTAGCTGTTCCTTGTGAATTTATTGGCCTAGTCCTCTTCATACCTGATGCCATGAATACTAAGTCTATTACACTGCAATTATTTCTGCAATAACCTGTAAATCTTTCTTTAAATATGTCAAGAAGCTAAGAGCTAATAACCAATAATGTTCAGAGCTAGTCCACAATAATACTGCACACGTTGACCAAAAGGAAATAGCTAATATCCAGTCTAAAATGAGTTAAAGTTTACTCTACCCACAATTATAGTTATTTCACAGATTCCACAATCCCGGCCATCACCTTTAATTACTATGGAACAAGGTCTCTCAGCCCTTTTAAAAGCTAAGAACTCCCCATCCATGGGCCCTGATAATGTACCAGGATGACTAGAGTATCAGTGCTAAATATGACCCCTCTGAACCCCTACTTAACCTCTTTTAATCTAAGTTTATCCACTGGTTGCATTCTTGAAGCCTGGAAAATAGCCATTTTAATGTCATTATACAAGGGTGTCTCATCCATAAACTGTGGTAACTATAGATTTATAGGTAGTCAATAGCCATGCAGTCCAGGAGACCAATTAGGAGCCTAGCCCAAATTCCCAATTGCCCCAAAACACTGTCTGGTTAAGTAACTTGCTCAAGGTCACACAAATAAAAGCTGAGGAAGTCAAACATTGTACCACAGGACATATCACATTAACAGCTCATAACCTCACTTCTCTGTATCGCATTAACAGCTCATAACCTCACTTCTCTGCACTGTCACATATAATGAGTGTTTTTTTTGTCTTTCTGCTATATGATCAGGGTGACTGTCTAAATGTATAACCCTCTTGCATTGGGAGGGACACATTAGTCTCTAGCCTCATGTGTTACACTATGGAGTATAATTTTGTACACCTCATTAATCTGGACAGTAATGAGATCTTCAACTCTCTTTATTATGCTGTTTTGTCTTGGTAGCTTTTTTTCGACAGCTTTCTTTACTTTTATATTTTGTGTTATAGATTGTTATGCTGCAAGCCATACTGCTGAGGACCATTTAATCCTTGTATATTTGGACTTTAGTACTCAAATGACTTTGCTTAGGTTGGCATAGTTTCTTCTGAGTGGTGGAGATGTTCATACACTGACATGTACCCACAGAAAACAATCTTTAAATTTAATTTCCTCATTAACCCTAAGACCCTTATCAATTTGGCTATTTGAAAGGAAAATCTTATCTTTTTAACCTCATTAATTTAGTTGGAAAAGTAACTAAAGCAATGGATAGTGGCTATGAAGTACATATAGCATATATGGACCTGGCCAAAAGCCTTTGACAGCATTTTCAAGGAGGCATTATCGACAGACTTGTAAATCTGAACACAAGTGCTTATGGTCTACAGTGGATAGCTAACAAGATTCATGTGGCTAGAGTCACAGGTGCCTCTTCTGAATACAAAATGCCAGTGATATACCACAGGTCTCAATGTTGGGCCATCACCTGTTTGTCATCTGTTAATCATACCTTCTTCAGGCCAGCACTAATGGCCTTTGGAAATCTAAATTTGCAGTTGACTGTAAATTAGGTTTTGTTATTTGATCTTCTACAGACTCACAATTGCTTTAACATGGGTTAGACGATATTAACAATAGGTGCAAGGGCAATGGCCTCAACTTAAATATAAAAATATAGTATAGTTCATGTTGGCAAGCAAAACATTTTCACATACGGTGTAGGTGACACACTCCTCCAATCAGACACTGTTGTAAGGCACCTAGGCTTTCTTGTTGATAATTCCTTACTGTTTGACCGTCATGTTTCTGCAGTAGCTCAGAAAGCCTTCTATATGGCTCATATAATTTCCAAAGACATCTCCTCTAGATCCAAAGAAATCTTAATTCTCCTTTACACTAATTTTATCAGACTTATTATTGAAAATAATGCAATTTTTGTCATGTTTTTTTCACTGAACTTGAGAGACATCATGATTACTGGCCTCCAAATTCCTAATTATCAGTCCAGACTGGCAGCCCTCTCTCTGTACTTCATGTAGATCTGTGTCTAGCCTTCTGAGCCTTGTCAGATCCAGTCTTCTTTGACATCCTATTCCTTTGCAGAACAAATGGTACCTCAAATACCCAGTTAAAGGAACTAAACCTTCATCAACATATAAATAAGACATGTTGGCATGATAGATTCATATCCCAAAATTACCCCACCTCTCAAACTAGCTTTCATGATATGTCAAGCAGTGTGTGATCCTTGCCATCTTCAAGTTAAATCTAGATTATTGGATGGACAGTTTTAAATTCTCCCCTGGTTTATCTTGTCATACCCTCCTTGAAACTGGAAGGGACGTTTGAATTTGATTTTTCAGTAATAAATAACTGTGAAAAGAATTCTGTACAAGATATAGAAAAGAGAGACTGCTTAGGCCAAACATTTCCTTCACCACTATCTGGAGGTCTGCATTTGCCAAGACACTGGATATGGCAAGAACTCCAAATTATGGAAATAGTACTAACCCTCAAAAGCTTAGGATGGTCTCTATGGCATACAGGGATAAACTCCTGACTATGACACAGGCAACTCTTGTTCAGTTAGCAGCTCAAGTGCCTCTAGGAGCTAGCAGAAGATGATGGGAGTAAGAGACTGTTGCCAACTCTCCCACTGTGAGGGGAGGGAGGAGGCTGTAGCTCAGCACATGGGTGACACCTAAGTCAAGCACTAGACTTTGCGTCCATGGAACTTGTACCTGTGGGCACATGATACCAATGTGCACATGGCTGTAGCCCAGACAATGTGCAGAGCCATCTTGTCTGTGACTGGCAGCACCTGTGAAGGGAGGTGTTCCTAGGGTGAGAGTAGACTGCCTTACCAGACCCGGTATTTGGTCTGTTCCCTGCCACTCAATTCTCATCATGAGGGAGAATGAATGAGCTGTCTAGAAGCCATGGGGCAGGAATGAACAGGTTATAGGAGTCCCACCTAGCCCATGTATGCCTGGCTTTCATCCCCTAACACAACAAATGGGCCAACTGAGTAAAATTAGTGAAACCATCAGGCAGGTTAAGTGGGTAATAAAAAAAAAGTGGGGGTAACAGGTATCCATTTTCATTGGCAGAAATATGTGTAACACAGTTGTAACATGAAAAATTACATGAACAAAGGAGGTGTAACATGGACAAAAGCATGAGTGATGTGTCTGTAACATGGACAATAACATGAATGATGGAGTTGTGGCATGGTCAACATTAGGAGTGATGTAGCTGTAACATAGTCAATAACATGAACAATGGAACTGTATCATGGTCAGCAGTATGAGTGATGTAGCAGTAACATGGACAATAACATGAAACAATGGAGCTGTAACACAGACAATGATGTAAACAATGGAGCTGTAACTTGGTCAACAATATGAGTGATTTAACTGTATTCTGGACAATAACAGAAACAACGGAGCTATAACATGGTCAACAATGTGAGTAATGCAGAATATAGCTGCACATTTAGTAACAGCTTAATTTCAGCTCTCCAAGTGTGAAAACAGAAGCTCAGAAGAGAGAATCAGTGAACTACTTTTTTGAGGGTATATTTCAGTAACTGGCTAGTAAGTGCATTTCCTGGATGCCAGCAAAAAAGAAATTCAGAGAATGTGAAAGAAAATCAACCACAAAAGGTGAGGAAAAAACACTGACTGGGAAGTACTGTGTAGCTGTTTGGAAGAAAGTAGGGCAAGCTTCAGCTTTGGTGCAAGACATGACTTCTAGTAAAGTAGAGGAAAAAAATAAGTCAAATGTACTCAGAGCTGATTAAAATAAACGAAGCACTGAGGGAGTATTTTGACTCAGATAACAAATGGCTGAGTAAAAATGGAAGAAGCTTTAAACAGATATTCAGATTATGTGATAAAACTGCAAAAATCAGAGATCAAAAGTAAGAAAAGCTAGGCTGAATATGACAGTCCTCAAGAAGAGATGCTTTGAGAAATAATAGAATTAGAGGACAGAGTGCACAGGGAAAACCTGAGATTTTCTGCTGTACCAGAGTAGCTGAGAGTAAAAGATTGTATTAATTTTAGGAAAGCACAAATAAGCAACTGGACTGACATTCCACAGCAGGAGTTGTTAATTGAAAGGGCACAGTGTGTGTATGTTCCAAACCTGGCCATGAGAAAGCAACCTAGACCTTCAATAATAAACATGCAATCCTACAAGCAGAAGGAGTTGATTCTAGCAAAATTGTGTCGGAAGGGCAAAGTACTAAAAGTGGGAGACAACAGAGTGATTGTGAAAAATGATTACTCACTGTACACCATGCAGAAGAGGAGGTACATGTATTCCACTAATCAGGGAATGTTGAGAAGCAGGTGTGTGATTCACACTGCTTTTTGCGGCTATCTTCAGAATATTCTTTCCTGGAAGGACAAAAGCATTTTTTGATAGAGAACATGCTACGGAGGAAATACAAAGGTTTGTCCATCAAAAAGTGAGCTATGAAACAGAAGGAGATTCTGCTTCTTGTTTTCCTGGTAATAAAGACCACACCAACTGTGCCAGTCAACACTTTTCCAGTGTTTCAACAAAACATGCTTGAGAGACAGAAAAAAAGACACAAGAGTTGACTAGAAGAACTGAGAGTATGTTGAAAAGGAAGCAGAGATGGGTTTGGGAGATAGAGATAAACAAGAATAAAACCACTCAAAATTGACAAATAAATATGAGATTATAAAGCATTAATTATATTTGTGAAACAAGACAGAATAAGAAAACTTGGAAATATTGGACTTTTTTTATTTTGTTAAACTTATAGGGGGCTCTAAAGCATATGCTCTGTATTGTCATTAATGTTTGGAGGAATGCTTAGGAGATGGGAACAGGAAGGAAAGAGTTAACTGTAAGTAAAACAAACGTTTGTTCTTAACAGTAATATTTGTATAGTGCATGATATCTATGTGTTATAAAGTACATTTTTTTTCAGTTATTATCATGTAATGGGATACTAAAGTAAACAGGTGCCCCTGTGTGTTTCCTTCTTTTCTCTTTCTCCTTTAGTTTTATAAAATGTAGGCACTGCAAGTTAAAAAAGTCTGTTCAAAAGAGTATGATCCAAGAAAAAATGATGTTCTTCTTTTTCTCATTCTTGCAGAGGGGAATGACTAAATTAAGGCTTTTGGCTTTATCTAGTACCAAGTTTTAAAAGAAAGCAAATAAATAAAAAAACACTAAATATAATAAAGCTCTCCTCTAGTAAATAAATAAATACATGTAGAAGCAACCCTGTATCTGGTTCACATTTCTCTTTGGAGACAATCTGATAAAGAGCAATACAAACAGAATACTTCTTTCTTTTAATGGTGTTCTTTTAATGGCTAGGAGATAATGTTTTCTGAAAGCATTCAAGTGTTTTCTCATTATGGAAGAGCAACATTTCTTTTAGGTTAACCCAAGTCTATGAATGTGACTGTCATTTTAAGACAATTGTTCCTATTAGGAAGGTAAAACTTCAGTATTTGAAGAAATACATAGTTTTGTGTTTTAACATTAAGTTAATAGTTTTTTGGGGTGTATTAGGGGTGTATTTGTTTTTTTGTTTGAGGGCTTTTAATAAGATATGACATCGGCTCAAATGGATATGACAAGAAACAACTGTATAAAAGTTCAACCTGCCAAACATTATTGTGTGCATGTAATACAAAAGCTGGAACTAGATACTTAACAAAAATTGTTATGAATAAAAGGTGTGAATGATAACTTTTTAACATAATGATCCTTTCGATATTATCTTTAAATGATAATGGACTCACAGATATATACAAAAAGAAAGACGAGTATACTATATTAAAAAATGTAGTGTAGAAACACCTATACTATAGAAGACACATTTGGAAAGAACTGAACATGTGAATACGATAAAGAAAGGTTTTCAGGATGGTTATTCAGCAGAATATCTGGGACAATGGAAATGAAGAGTACTTATATTAGTTGCAAGAGCAGCTCCAATAGCGATAGAAGAGGAATAAAAAGATAATAATGGTAGATATGTAGCAGTAAGAGGCTGCTGGCAAAGGAGGAGGATTATACTGGCATGTATTTATATTCCACCTAAATCTGCTGTAATAGAGCTTAAAAAAGTTCTGGGAGAAATAATCAGTTTTCAGTAGAGAATATTACTTATAGGTGGGAACTGGAATTTGATTTGAGCAGAAAAGATGTGTCTGGGACCCCAGAAGGAAAATATAACAAAGGAGGGTAGATTTTTGAAGAAATGTATAAATATATTTGGCATGGAAGATGAGAATTCAGCAGTAGGAGTTCAGAGTGAATTTACATATTATTCCTCAAGATACAAAATCTGGGCTAGGCTAGACAGAACTTAAATTTCACAGGAATGTGTGCATTTAATTGAAAATTTTGATACACATCCAATAACTATTTCAGATCACATGCCAATAATAACTAAAATAAAACCACAGAGTAATGAAATAAAAAACGAGACACTGTTTTTTTTCCATTTATCTGTTGAAAAGAGATAAATCTAAGGAATGGGTAATGGAAATTATTCAGGGAGTTATTAGAGAAATTTCTTCTGAAAATATAGCTAGGGGAATGGGATAAAATTAAAGTAGTGTTAGAAATATGGTGGAAATAAAAGCAAGAGAGATATGGTTAAGAAGCAACAAGAATTATTTAGAGGGACTGACAAAATGTTAAAGTATTACAGAACAGGGGGGATCTCACAGAACAAGAAGAGGAGCAATTGCAGAGTGCTAAGCAGAAAATAGAGGATTAGCTCGATAATATGCATATGTTTAGAAAGATTGCTGTTAAGTGACTGTTTTTTGATAATAATGCCAGAGGACAAAATCTTTTAGCTCAATGAATCAGACAACAGCTTAGGGAGCCTATAATAAAGAAAATAACAAGAGATTCTGTAGCGGTACTAGAAATATTTGGACATTTTATGAAAGGCTGGTATAAAGCAGAGAAATGTGGATAGCAAGAAAATGTACAGATAGAAATGTTTATGGAAGAATTAAATATGCCAAGGTTAGAGGTAGATGAGAGTCAATTACAAATAGTTAAGATAGGAGGAGATGAGATAATAATGGTGATGTATAACCAATCATCAGGAAGTATCCCAGAAATAGATGGTATTCCTTGCGAAGTTTGAAGCTAGGAGGGGAAAAACTGATAAATATTTGGAAGGTTTTGTTTAACAGTATTTTAAGAGGAAAAGAAGCACCAACTTCCTCGAAGAAAGCAGTGGTAGCTGTAATACCTAAAGAGGGTAAAGACCCATCAGATCCAGCTTCATACAGGCCCCTTTCATCCTAAACTGAGATTATAAAGTGTTTCTGTCTCTAATGTCTAGAATAATGGCAGAGGTGATACCAAAATTAATAGACACAGATCAATGTGGTTTTGTGGAGAGGAGGCAAACATTTGACAACATTATCAGAACACTGATGATCCAGAGGGAAGCTGAATGTAAAAAAATACGGTTGTTGGTGGGTCTTGATGCAGAGAAAGCATGTGGCAGAGTAAGCTGAGAGTTTATGAGCAGAGCAATGGAAACACTTGCATTCCCTGATAAAATTATAAGTTTGATTAGGAGGATATATGAGGGATCGGAGGTGAAAATTATAGTGGGTGGGTTCCTCTCTGATAATTTCTGTTTGACTGTTTAAGTGGAGGAAATAAGCAGGGGTGTCTTCCCCTTTGTTATATGCGCTATATTTAGAACCACTGGCAAAGAAAATAAGAGACTCAGAAATTCAAGGATATAATTGTTATGGTAGTCAAGAAAAGCTGTCTCTATTTGCAGATGATATTATTTTATACCTTATAACACCAGAAAATGACATTTCAGTGTTATGGAACATTTTGAGACAGTTTCACATCTTTTCAGGATATAACATTAATGAAGCTAAAACAAAGGCAATAGCTGTAAATTATGTACCCATATAAGGACGGGTTCAGCAATATCTATATTTTATGGGACATGATAAAATTAAGTACATAGGAGTATGGATTAAAAAGGATTATGGTGTGGCAGCTAAGGATATGTGTGAAGAGACTAAACAAAAGATAATACAAAAACTGAGAAATTGTAACTGTGTTATATGGCTATGTTTAGCAATATACAAACAGTTAAAATGTTTTTAGTCTCTTTAGTTTTATACGCAGGCCAGGCATATTTATATCAACCGGAGGAGAAGTTGTAGATAGCAATTAATGAAGAGATGAAGGATTTTATCTGGGAGTGGAAGAGAACAAGTGGGATAAGCTGATTCTTCCAATGAACAAGGTGGTTTGGGATTACTCTATTTGAAGGGGTATTTCAGAGCTACATACTTAAGATAGCACAAGCAGAAACTTATAATTCAAAATGGAAATGGATGATGATGAAATAGGGGGAAGCGCAAGAAACATGGAGAGACTGGGATTTTGGATGCAGGTTCTTAAGCAGAACAACAATAACCATGCAGAATATTATATTTTTAACTCATTACATCTGAGTGACGCCTCCAGGTGCATCTGCAGTTAACTCCCACTGATGCCTCTAGGCGTCAAATATTGCTTGTTCATATTTGCATCAATAATTCCAAAATCACGCTATGTAC
Organism: Protopterus annectens; assembly: GCF_019279795.1. Taxonomy (NCBI): domain Eukaryota; kingdom Metazoa; phylum Chordata; order Ceratodontiformes; family Protopteridae; genus Protopterus; species Protopterus annectens. The sequence goes on from NC_056745.1 coordinate 202,359,425, forward strand.
AAGGTTTTAAAAGATTTCATCTTAAAGCTTACACAATGGCAAATTCAACTGCATTAACATTTGACCTCTGTCTAGTGCAGGTAAAGAGAAATTAACTGTTTTCATAATATTAATTTATGTAGATATAACTTTCACATTTTTCTAAATATCTCAACAACCAAGTAACACAGACAGAACTGCTTAGCCTCATATGAAAGCTCTCAGCTAGATGAATAAAATGCTGCTGACAATATGTGTGTAACTTGAGTGGTTGCTGAGATATTGTAAGTTGTTTACAAAATATTACAAATGTAATAGTTACTGTGTTTACTGTGACTTATACAATTCAGTTTAAGACCTAGAAAATAAAGAATACTACCACTATAAAAATAGTTTTGTGCTGAATGGTTTGACATTTATACTTTCATAACTAACACATATGGTTCCAGAGATATGAACATTTGCTTGAAATGTGAGGACATAATTTGATTCTGTGAAAAGGCTTAGGCTCTGCCCATTGGAAGTTACAGTGCAAACTTCCGGAGCTCCATTGGAGTGAATGAGAAGCAGAAAGTATTCCAATAACTAAGCCAACACAGGAATGGAGAAAGGAGATTATGCTGATAAGGGTGACTGCAGTTAGGGATACAGACAATAAGCAAGAAGGGGCCGGAATTTATTGGAGAAAACTGGTAAAAGAACCAAGGTATTGGGATCAAATAATTATAGAGGGAAAGGTAATAGAATGGGAAGAGGCGAAGAATTTATTTGGATTGCAGGACAGAGATTGCCTTCCCTATCAAGTATTGATATCAGAGTATACGCAAAAAGAAAGAAATAGGGGGATCCTGAAAGAAAGACTAGCACTGGTAGAGTTTTTAGCATAATCTAGAACAGAAACTGCTGGTAAGGAATAATTAGCAGCTCATGCAAAATATTGCATGATAACTACAGTAGATATAAAAAGTGTACACACCCCTCTTAAAATGTCAGGTTTTTGTGATATAAAAAATGAGACCACAATAAATCATTTCAAAACTTTCCCCACCTTTAATGTGACCTGTACAATTCAGTTGAAAAGCAAACAAATGTGTTAGGGGAATAAATATAACAAATAACGTACAATAAGCTGGTTGCATAAGTGTGCATACCCTTAAACTAATACTTTGTTGAAGCACCTTTTGATTTAATTACAGCAGTCAGTCTTCTTGGGTACACACCTGCCATCAATTAAAGAGAGTCTGATTAACCCCAAATAAAGTTCAGCTGTCCTAGCTGGATTTTCCTGACATTTACTCAGTTGCCTGCTACAGCAAAAGCCATGGTTTGCAGAGAGCTTACAAAGCATCAAAGGCATCTCATTGTTGAAAGGTATCATTCAGGAGAAGGGTACAAAAAAATTTCCACGGCATTGGATATACCATGGAACACGGTGAAGACAGTCATCAAAAAGTGGAGAAAATATGGGATGACAGTTACATTGCAAAGAACTGGGCGTTCCTCCAACATTGATGAAAAGACAAGATGAAAACTATTCAGGGAGGCTGCCAAGAGACCTACAGCAACTCTGAAGGAGCTGCAGGAATGGCAAGTACTGGTTGTGTACTACATGTGAAAACAATCTCCCATATTCTTCATATGTCTTCGTATGTCTGGGCTATGGGGTAGGGTTGCAAGACGGAAGCCTTTTCTTACACAGAAAAAATATCCATGCCTGGCTAAAATTTGCAAAACAATACATCAAGTCTCCCAAATGCATGTGTAAAAATGTGTTATGGTCTGATGAGACCAAGGTTGAACTTTTTGGCCACAATTCCAAAAGATATGTTTGGCGCAAAAACAACACTTTGCATCACCAAAAGAACAACATCTGCACGGTGAAGCATGGTGGTGGCAGTATCATGCTTTGGGGTTGCTTTTCTTCAGCTGGAACTGGGGCTTTAGTCAAAGTAGAGGGAATTATGGACAGTTCCAAATACCAGTAACTTTTGGCCCAAAACCTTCAGGTGTCTGCTAGAAAGATGAAGATGAAGAGGAATTTCACCTTTCAGCATGACAATGACCACAGGCATACATCCAAATCAACAAAAGAATGGCTTCATCACAAGAAAATTAAAGTTTTGAAATGGCCCAGCCAGAGCTCAGAACTAAATCCAATAAAAAATCTGTGGGGTGACCTGAAGAGGGTTGTGTATAAGAGATGCCCTCACAATCTGACAGATTTGGAGCACTTTTGCAAGAAAGAGTGGGCAAATATTGCCAAGTCAAGATGTTCCATGCTGATAGACTGCTACCTAAGAAAACTGACTTCTGCAATTAAATCAAAAGGTGCTTCAACAAAGTATTAGTTTAAGGGTGAGCACACTTATGCAACCAGCTTATTGTAATTTTTTTAATTTTTTACATTGTTTCCCCTAACAGATTTGTTTGTTTTTCAATTGAATTGTACAGGTTATAGGTCACATTAAAGGTGGGAAAAGTTTTGAAATGATTTATTACGGTCTTATTTTTTATATTACAAAAACCTGGCATTTTAACAGGAGTGTGTACACTTTTTATATCCACTGTATAAGAATCAATCAGATTAGGTTAAAAATGATTAGGAAGAGATATTGGATAAGAAAGTCACAAAGAAACAATGAGGGGACATATGTATGTCTCCAAAATATGCAACAAAGTCTAGAAGATTTAGGATCTTTGCTTGGAAGTGTTTACATAAGTATTTTTATACCCCAGGTAGATTCCAAAAAAAATTTCCTTAGGAAGACAGTAAATGTCAGAGGTGTAATGGGGAAGAAATAGGTAATTGGGAACATATTATCTGGGAGTGTAATGAGCTGGCTGACTTTAAACATCCCCTGCAGACTGCTCTATCAGAGATACTGGGTGAGCAAATTGGTGTAGCTAAGGAAATTATTTTTTGAGCTGATACCAAATTGGAATTGTCTAGACATAGTAAGGCCTTGCTCAGTATAATTGTGGTGGCTGCCAAAAAACAATTACTTGAAAACAGAAATCAAAGTCTAAACCAACTTTACTAGAAGAAGTGAATATAGTAACAGAGATAAAACAACTGGAAATGGAATCTTTAGTAAAGGGTAGGAGCAAATTACATATGTAACAATACATGCAGAGGAGGAATGAGGTTTAAAAGAAGGCAGGATTTGAATGAGCTATGTAATGTTTGACTGACAATGACTGGATAGAATATAAGTGATGTATAATGTTTGCAGCTAAAATTATGTCAATATGGCTTGTTTTCATTTATATACATGTATGATTGCCTGTGTCATACATGATAATTTAATAAAGATGTTTCTTGTTTAAAAAATATGAGTGATGTAGCTGTAACATGGTCAACAATATGAGTGATGTATTTGTAACCTGAAGAATTACACAAACAATGGTGCAGTAATATGGACAATAATATGAACAATGGGGAATCTAACATGGACAATAACATAAACAATGGAGCTGTAACATGGAGAATAACATGAATGATGGAGCTTTAACATGGTTAGCAATATGAGTATGTAACTGTAACCTGGACATTAACGTGAACAATGGAGCTGTAACATGGACAGTAACATAAACAATGGAGATGTAACATGGACAATAACAAGAACAATGGAGCTCTAAAATGGTCAACAATATGAATGATGTAGTTGTAACATAGACAATAACTTAAACAATGGAGCTATAACATAGTCAACAATATTTGTGATGTATCTGTAACATGGACAATAGTATGAACAATAGAGCTATAAAATGGACAATAAAGTAAACAATGGAGCTGTAACATGGACAGTAACATGAACAATGAGGTGGTAATATGGTCAACAATATGAGTGATGTATTTGTAACATCGACAATAACATAAACAGTGGAGCTGTAACATGGTCAACATTATGAGTGATGTAACTGTAACCTGGACAATTACATGAACAATGGTACTGTAGCATTTATAATGACTTGAACAATAGAGCTGTAGCATGGTCAACAATATGAGTGACATAACTGTAACATGGACAATAACATGAGCAATGGAGTGGTAACATGGCCAACAATATAAGTGATGTAGCTTTAACAGAGACAATAACATAAACAACTGAACTGTAGCAATATGAGAGATGTAGCTGTAACACGGTCAACAATATGAGTGATGTAGCTGTAACATGGTCAACAATATGAGTGATGTAGCTGTAACATGGTCAACAATATGAGGGATGTAGCTATAACATGGACAATAACATGAACAATAGAGCTGTAACATGATCAACAATATGAATGACATAGCTGTAACATGGTCAACAATATGAATGATGTAGCTGTAACATGGTCAACAATATGAATGATGTAGCTGTAACATGGTCAACAATATGAATGATGTAGCTGTAACATGGTCAACAATATGAGTGATGTAGCTGTAACATGGCCAACAATATGAGTGATGTAGCTGTAACATGGTCAACAATATGAGTGATGTAGCTGTAACATGGTCAACAATATGAGTGATGTAGCTGTAACATGGTCAACAATATGAGGGATGTAGCTATAACATGGACAATAACATGAACAATAGAGCTGTAACATGATCAACAATATGAATGACGTAGCTGTAACATGGTCAACAATATGAATGATGTAGCTGTAACATGATAAGCAATATGAGGGATGTAGCTGTAACCTGGACAGTTAAATGAACAATGGTACTGTAACATTTAAAATGACTTGAACAATGGAGCTTTAATATGGACAATAACATAAAAAATGGAGTTGTAACATGGACAATAACATGAACAATGGAGCTGTAACATAGACAGTAACAAGAACAATGGAACTGTAACATGGTCAACAACATGAGCAATGTAGGTGTAAGATGTACAGTAACACAAGAGATACACGCTATGCCGTTTATGTTTGTCCAGGATAGTGGTGGGGGACTACCTAAAACAAGCTTGTTTTCATTTTTATTAGTTTCTGCATTTGAACTTCAAGTGCTTACCATAAAATGTTGATTAAGTGCTAATGTTCTTTTTTTTTCAAATATAATTTTTATTGTTTTTTTTGCAAGATTTATACAAAGGAAAAACAAAAACATAAAAAAGCATAGCGTATTACATACAGAAATCAGTCTTTGCTATATAAAAGAGATTGTAACAATGTGAGTAAGCAATCATACATATTCTACCATGGCAGGGCAATAACTAGGAAAATAAAATAAAAATAAAAGGAGAAGAAGGATTAACTACTATCCTAAACACCCAGAGTTGTTATACCAAAACATAAGCCTTAGGGATAGATAGTAAAAAGGAGACCCCCTTATAATAACTAATGTGATATAAGATAAGATTATCTTTAATTAACCGGAGGATGAATGATGGTTAGAGGAAAACATGTATGTCTGATTTATGAGTAAAATGAAAGAGGAAAAGGGGGTATATTGTATATTTACAACTATTTACAACTTGGATGCCTTGACCAGTGTATAAAGGGACAGCTCACTAATGTGATTAACAATAGAGTATCATCAGTATTTATTAGTTATAAGACTAGAAAATTTGCACACAAAGGTCTTCACAGATTATGTTTATAGTAATGAATGTTGTATGATGATTACTAAGTCAAAGAGACTGCACCAGTAGTTCTGGAAATAGTCTTTTTTTTTACTGTTGGAACAAAGTTTATGTGCAGATATATACTTAATTGCCATTGTTTTAAAATTTTCCCAAGAGATTCCTAAGAGGTTTACCCAGTTCTTAGCTATAAAGTATTTGAAAAGAGCACACACAGTTATTAGGATGTGTCTCTGGACTCCTGTTAAATATTTAGGAATTATATTCAGGATTGTGGTTTGTAAGAAGGTAGTCTTCTTGTAGCCCATTTTTTCCAGTTGAGCTCTAAGGGAGCACCATAATTTATATATGTTTTTACAACTCCAGAAGATGTGGAGTATGTCTGCATGCTAGAGGGAACAGAAAGGACATGCTAGATTTTTGTTGTACCCAAATTTTAATAAGACTGCTGGAGTGTAGTATGAGTTATTATTGATCATAATGTGGGTATAAATTAAATTGTTAAAAGGGGTTCGATTTAGGGTGTTACGAATTGTTTCATATTTGAACTCAGTTGAAATTTCACCTTGTATGCCATCCCGGTATTTGGAGTATAGACGCAATTGTTGATATTTGATGTTTATTAAGAGCTTGTAAGCATGAGATAGCATTTTGTTCCCAAGGGAAAGGGTTTTGATAATTGATTGTGTTAGAGTTACCTCCTGCTCGCTCACTTTGGTGTTAGCAAATTTTTGTTTTATTAATGAATTAAGTTGTCTTAACATGGGGTCATATCTACTTGGGGCCCCAAACAGTTCTTTGACAGCTGCAAAGTTCTTAGGATGGTAAAATTGCCATACCATGGCGTTTTTAATTATGGGAAGGCTAGACAGGCCTATCATGTTATTATTGATTTTTATATTTGGGTTTAGGTGAATTGGTTGGACAACAAGGAGAGTATCCTGTAGATTAACAGAGCGCAACAATGCTTGAAAAATGTTAATTTTATTTTTTAATGCAGGTAGAATTTTAGATTTGTATTCACTGTTAAGCATTAAATATGGGATAGAGTGAGGGTTTAATTTGAGTGATTATATATACTTGCACCAGATTTTGTCCCAGATTGGGTTCCATGTATCAACAGATGGTCCATAGTTCGCAATTTGGAGTAAACGGTTTGCATTTATTATATTGTAGTGTACTTTAAAATTGGGGAGGCTCAAACCACCTTTTTCTTTTGGAAGTATTAATTTTTTATAAGAGATTCTGGATGTTTTAGGGAACCAAAGGAATTTAGAGATGGTGGTTTCCATTTTATTGAAAAAAATGTTGGGTATATTTAAGTTTATGGAGTTTAGATGATATAATATCCTAGGGAGAATGTTCATTTTAATGATAGCAATTTTTGACAGTAAGGATAAATTTAAAATTTTCCATCTGGATAGGTCGTTGTTTATTTGTTTCCAGACTTTACTCAAGTTTGCTTTCATTAAATCCTGATGTGTGTGCATAAAGTTTATTCCTAAATATTTGATTGAATATGTGTCAGGTATGTCAGACAGGGGGAAGTAGGATTCTAGATGTTTACGAGGATTTAATGGGAACAGAAAAGATTTTGTGGGAATTAGTTTATAATTTGCAGCAGCAGAAAAGAGACTTATTGACTTACGAATTTTATGAAGATCACTATTCGGGAGTTCAAAGTAAATGTTTAAATCATCTGCAGTGCTAATGTTCTTCTGTCAAAATATTTATGCATTTACAATCGAGTTCTGTAGACTGTGTTACTATTTCAGTTTGCTTGAGCTGTTGCAAGTTGCTACAAGCAGGAACAAGTAAGTATTAAACTGTAACTTCTTGCATTCCTTTCTTGCAGAGCCATCTGGCTGTTTTAGCAATTTTAACTTCTGTTGTGTTTTTTTTTTTTTTTTTTAGTTGTCCTTCAGAGATACTGATGCTGCATTTCCTGGCAATTTCAAGACTTAGCATTTCTTCAGCTGATTTAGCTCCTCCTGTGCTTAGTTGTATCCTGGAGGCATCAGTTCAACTCTTCAGCTTACAGCCTCTTCAGCACATTTGGATTGATTGTATTTTAATTGATTAGTCCCCTTTCCATGCTAGAGGATGTTAAACTTAAGGATGTTCCTGCTAGTTGGAGCCCCGTGGGTGCTTTTATTTTGGGAACTTTCCTTTTGCCCCATATTTTGTTGTTTGTAGGGGCACTGTGTCAGGACTGAGTGCTGTGGTTGTTTCAGTGCAGTAGGACTATTGGGACTGTGTTCTGTTTGCATTCAGTGATCTGGTGGTTTGACAATATCTTGCTGTCCAGTCCTAACTGTGGGTTGCCTACAGCTGTTTATACCTTGTCTGGCAAACTCTATTTTATAGTACGTTATTGCACTGCACAATTAAAAATGCTTTTTTGATTGATGTTGGTCTTTTCCTTTCCCAGTGAACTTAACAGACATTGTTTGTTGGTTATTAAATAGTTTTGAATGATCACATTCAGAATTATTTATGCACATTTTTATTCTTTTTGCATTTTTAATGTCTTATATTTTTTGCCTGTACATTTGTTTATGGACTAGTACTCAAATAATGTTTCATAAAATGCAGTTGCATTATGCACCTCATGTTATGTTAGAGAAAACTGAAAATGTTGACTGGATAGCTGTAGAAGGATATTTAAGAGCAATCTGAGTAAACATACTCGGAAGCTCTAAATAAAATTCTGCAAAAGCAACAGAGACCTCCAAAGCGGACAGCCAAGCAATCTCCACCCCCCAACATAAAACGCATACTTCACAAAACCAGTGTGCCATGCAATCACAACCCTTAAGGCAAAATAACATACCCAACACACTAGTAATAGGTGACTCTATAGTCAGGCACACTGACGTCCCACTCACTAGGCTGAACAAGGAGAAGGTTACTGTTAGCTGCCTGTCGGGTGCCAGGATCTGTCACATAACACAAGCACTCAGGTCACTTCAGAACAAGTACAAATATGACTCTGTCATTGTCCATGTTGGTGTGAACTGAGCCATACCTCCATGGACTACATGAAAAGAGACATGGAGGAGCTCTCTGATCACGCAGCCCAGGCCGGTATGACCCTGAGTAGCATCCTGCCCTCACCAAGAATGATACCACGGTATAGAGAAAGAATAATCAATTTCAACAATTGGCTAAGCTTCTGGTGTCATTTGAAGGGGATCCAGTGTCTGTCAGCCTGGGATGACATGCTCGACAAGCCATGCTGCTTCACTAGAGATGGCTTGCACCTGTCACCCTTAGGCTTTCGAATACTGGCCAAGGCTCTTGCCACCCCCATAGTGCCTTTTTTAGGCAAGGCTCAAAAGCCAAACCCACTGCTGTAAATAGCACAAGAAACAAAAAACTGAGGGTAATGCTTCTCAATGCTAGAAGTCTAACCCTCAAAATGCACGCACTCGAGGCACTCCTCAGTATGGAGAAAATCGATATATGTGTAGTAACAGAAACCTGGTTTAAGGCTCCAGAGAGCACCCCAGCACTACCAGGCTACAACTCATACCATACATTTCGGCCACAAAACCCGGACCGAAATATAAAAGGTGGGGGAGTATCCATATTCATCAAGGATACCTACACCTCCAGGTTAGTGGCACAGAACAATGCTTCAGAGATCATCCACGTGCAACTAACAACGGACAAAACTGCTATTCAAATTATAGCTTGCTACAGATCACCCACCATGTCCCTCTACCCCCACTCTGCATTCCTGGAAACACTGGGAAACATAAAAGTCCTGCCAAACACCCTGATATTGGGTAATTTCAGTTACCCAAACATTAACTGGGAGAACTACTCAAGTACAAACTCCCTTGCCCAAAATTTCCTAGAATTTATAAACTCAAATGCCCTGGATCAACTGGTCAACACCCCCACCAGAGGTGACAACATATTGGACCTGGTCATCACCAACATGGGCGACCAGTTTACCACACCTGACGTCAACCCCTCGTTGGTTAGATCTGACCATAAACTTACCACTTTGGATATCTACATTCTGCCACCACCCCGGTCAAAGAAACCAATGTGAAAAACTTTTCAAAAGCAAACTTCACTCTACTTATGACCGAGGTGGGAAGTTTCAAAGCCCTCATGCTAAAGGATAACACTGTCCAAGCTGCAAAATCCTTTACTAATGCACTCTACGGGTACCTACAAGAACGCATGGATCATGCTATCCCAAACAAAACTAAGACTTACTCCTCCAAGAAAAGGAAACCAGTCTGGTGGACCCCTGCCATAAACAAGCTATACAATAGGAGGAAACTAGTACAGAAAAGAGTAAAATCCCAAGAAGGGAAGACATCCCTGATCTGTATCAGCAAGAAACTACATTCCCTCAAGAAATCATCCAAGGCTAGCTTCGAAAGAAAAATTGCCATGGACTCCAAAGATAACCACAAGGCATTCTTTAGCTATGTCAAGAATCTAAGTGGCAATTCTCAGATCTTCTCAGAGTTAGTGCAGAATGGCACAAAATACACTGAACCAACCAATATAGCCAACATCCTGGCAGACAGGTTCAGTGCAAACTTCACCCCCCTCTCACCCCCAAAAGGGCCCATAACTATACCAGAAGAATGTAGTGCCCCTGAAATCACAGACACTCAGGTTAAAACAGCCATCTCCAAAGCCAAAAATACAGCATCAGTGGGACCGGACGGTGTCCCAAGCTGCATCCTACACAAGCTCAAAGATGAACTAACCCCTCACCTAAACACACTGGTTAAACTCAGCCTCTCCACAGGCTGTGTGTCCACAGAGTGGTGCACAGCAACGGTTATTCCACTCCACAAAGGTGGAGCCACAACAGACCCCGAGGACTATCGCCCTATAAGCCTGACTAGCTTGGACTGCAAAGCTATGGAGTGCATCATCATGGATCTCATTAACAGAGACAGTGGGAACCTCCAAACACTGGACCCTACCCAGTTTGGCTTTGTTAAGGGCAGATCACGCCTCCTAAACCTGGTGGACTTTTTTGAGACAGTTACCAAGGCTATAGTTGAGGGAAAGGTGGTCCACACAGCCTACCTAGACCTCGCAAAGGCCTTTGACACCATTCCCCACTCAGGTATTATAGACAAGCTCCCCAGCCTGAACATAAACCCCTACATCACAAGATGGGTTACCAACTAGCTCATGGACAGAACCCACATGGTAAGAGTTGCCAGAGCTAGGTCTGACTCTAAACCGGTTACAAGTGGTGTTCCCCAGGGCTCAGTACTAGGACCCCTCCTGTTCGGCATATACTTCTCAGAGGTACAGGCAAGCACAGGAGGACTATGGCTGACCAAGTTCGCAGACGACTGCAAACTAGGGGCTATAATTGACTCTCCGGCTGACACAGACATCCTCCAAAAGGGTCTCAGTGAGACAGATACCTGGTGTCAAAACCATAGCCTCAAGCTAAATGCTAAAAAGTGCATAGTCATCCCCTTTGGAAAAAGCAAAGTATCCACAAACTATCACATAGGTGGTGGCCCCCTAAATACGGAAGACGTAATAAGGGATCTGGGGACCAAAGTAGACAGTAACCTCTCCTTTGATAATCACATTGCCAAACTGGTTAGAAAATCCTTCTATGTGGCCCACATAATCACAAAAGGGTTTGCATCCAGATCAAAGAGGTCATTGGGCCCCTCTACGCATCACTTATCAGACCCAGTACAATGCTCCATTTGGGATGTACCTTACAAGACACCTGCAAAAACCAGAAAGACCACAGAAGTACCTCACCAAGAGGATCACTGGCCTCAAGCAGATGCCCTATGCAGCTCGACTGAAGAAACTCCAGCTGTACTCGGTTGCATACCGCCTACTCAGAGGTGATCTCTGCCTGACATACAAGGCCATGTCCAACCCAGAATTGATGGACATGCTCCACCTAAAGAAAACCATATCCTCTCGAGCCACATGCTCCAGGGATCTAAACCTCACCACAACAATAAATAGGACATGCTGGAGGGATAGATTCCTGTCCCAGAGACTTCCCATGCTCTGGAACAAGATACCAATCTACATTAGGCAGAGCTCCTCGCTAACCCTCTTCAAGAGAAACCTTGATGAGTGGATGGGAAACAGAAAGTTTACCTCAGGGATCACTTCAATGGCTCTGCTGGACAGCGGCACAGGGAACTAATCTAAGGGGCGTCAAAAGCCAACACATTCCAGTTAGGCTTAAGGTAGAGAAAGGAAAACTAGCATTATTTGTGGTGGAAGAACATTATTTTCATGACTTACCTATTTTGGAGAATGAACTAGAAGGGGGAAACCTGTTTCTGTATTCACAGGAGAAGATGCCATGATCTTCATTTTACATCAGAATATGAACTAGAAGGGGAAAACCTGTTTCTGTATTCACAGGAGAAGATGCCATGATCTTCATTTTACATCAGAATATGAACTAGAAGGGGAAAACCTGTTTCTGTATTCACAGGAGAAGATGCCATGACCTTCATTTTACATCAGAATATGAACTAGAAGGGGGAAAACCTGTTTCTGTATTCACAGGAGAAGATGCCATGACCTTCATTTTACATCAGAATATGAACTAGAAGGGGAAAACCTGTTTCTGTATTCACAGGAGAAGATGCCATGATCTTCATTTTACATCAGAATATGAACTAGAAGGGGAAAACCTATTTCTGTATTCACAGGAGAAGATGCCATGGCCTTCATTTTACATCAGAATATGAACTAGAAGGGGGAAAACCTGTTTCTGTATTCACAGGAGAAGATGCCATGATCTTCATTTTACATCAGAATAATGAACAAGGGCACTGAATTTCCATTTTATCTTGGAAAAATGCCATTAAATCCTAAATCTAGACAATATTGGAAACAATAATTGGATTTCTTGGATTTTGGCATTTTAGACTAGAGCACTTTTTCACTAGATGTTGAATTTCTTCTTGTGTTTACTGCTTATAATATTGTTAGTTTGCTTACTGAGTGTTCTCTGCTTAGAATCTGTTATAAGTTTGCACAGCTAGATGCAAGAGAAATGCTATACTGGAATCAAAGTAATAAGTGAAAATTAAACTTAGAAGTCATAGATAAAATTATAAGATTTCTTCTTGTAAAAATGGAATTTCATTTTTTTAGGTACTTTCTCTGATATTGATGAAAATAATGGTGCCTTGGCTAATCTCCAGAGAAGCTGTGTCAGGTTCAAGAAGGTCCGGTGAGAAGATGGTACAGTTAGGGGAAAACAAAGAAAGACGAGAAGGTGAAACAATGGAATAGAACTTCCCAACTTTTTACCCATACTTTGAACTAAGAATTGATCTCTAACTAGAGAGTAACCAAATAGAAAGAACAAATAATGAGCCAGTTATAGCTGCCAATGCCTTTTGGAACAGTTACAGTGACGTTAGCACATAGCCACAATTTGGGTAGTTATCTAGGAATGCATAAGACAAAAGCAAGGATTTTGGATAGATGCTAGTGGAGGTCGGGGAAAACTTTTGTGCAGCTTGCCAAAATGTCACAGAATGTAACCCATTCAAGAGTTTACAAGACCTTTGTACCCTTACTTATACTTTTGTAATGAGACTAGTTACCATAATGGTTAAGGTCTTTGGCTCCCATGCACAATGTACAAGGTTCAATCCTGACCTCTAGCCAATGCCTGTATTATGTTTACATGTTCTCCCTGTGCCTCTGTGAGGGTCCCCCCCACATCACAAAACAAGTTGAGTGTTTCCATCTCAGACTCATCCAAGAATGGAGTTGTGGGCAAGAGGACAGACTCTAGATAGTGCCCTTTTGGAGGCAGTATTGTATAGATCAACTGAAAATTTATTGTGCTGCACTGTATGCAAGAAAGGAGGACATGGATCACAGGCTGTACACTTTGGCAGGGTTAGCCATTCAATATTGTAAAATATGGCTCTAAGGGACTCAGGTTGTGTTGACTAATATTGCCAAATGGGCATGGGTATTTGCCAGTTATACATGGCTTACTGTAACCTATACCAAGTATTGTATATGCCCCTATTGTCCAGTATGTGCCCATTATAAGGCCCAGAAGCCCTGGGTCAATAAGCTACAGGCTGGTCTGTACCATCTGTGTTTGCCCTGTTGCATGAAAGCTGGAAGTAAAACCAATCAACCTGCAAAACAAGAACTAAGAATTACTACACTTAGTTGAAGTTCACTGACAGGACAGAGCTTTGAAGTGGATGACATGATGGTAAGAAGAAGGCTGGACATCCTATATATCCAGGAGACAAGAAGGAAGGATAGTGCAGCAAAGCCACTTGGATTAGTTGTGAACTATGGTAAGGGAGAGGCTTCAGAAGAGAGTGAGGGATGTCATCAGAATTAGTGACAGACTCATGGCAATCAGACTCCAGTGTAAGGATAGGGCAGCATTCATAATGTCAGCCTCTGCTCCACAACAGGGTTGTGACAACAACGAAAAGAATACATTCAGGAAGTGTTTGCAGGACAATATGAGATGGTCTTGATAATGGGGGAACCTGAATGCACATATGAGGATAGATAGAACAGGATATGAGGACTGCCTGAGTCCACATTGATGGGGCAAATGGAATAAGGAAGGACTTCTGTCTGGTAAATGGCTTGATGGTGAACAACACATGGTTCATAAAGAGAAACAGTCACAAGATCCCATGCAAGAGTGGCCAACATTCAACTCAGGTAGACTTCCTGTTAGTATCGAAAGGGCACTGGGGTAGATTCAGTGCAGTGTCATCCTCAATTAAACAATTGGTCCACAGCATAAACCACTGGTTACTACAATCAGCTGCAGGCAGGGATCAGAGAAGGGTCTAAGGTGAACAGAGATCAAGCTAAAGATCTGGAAGTTGATTGGAGAAAGTGCAACTGTTCATGGCTCTAATACTGCAAGAAGTAGGTGGAACTGAAGAAAAATGGCAGCACCTCAAAACTGCATGTGTGAGGACTACAGAACGGATATGTGGTCAAGCCAGGTATGGAAATAAAGTGCATAAGGTGGTGGAATGCAGAAGTCCAGGAAGTCTTCAAAAGAAAGAAGGAGTACAAGAAAAACTGGAAGATATAAAAGACAGACCAGGCTAGGAAGGAATGCTGGTTGGCTAACAAAGAGGCTAATAGAGAGAGGAGTTGCAAAAGCAAAGAACAAAGCATCAGAGGCACTCTACCAGCTTTTGTAAAATGAGTCAGTATATGGCACAGAGAAACTATATCAGGTTGCAAGGCAAAGACAGAAAGATAGAGAAGATAGTCAGACACCCTTCATAAGGGATACCAGCAACAACCTGCTCACCAGTCCACAGGACATCAAAGGCAGATGGAAGGAGTACTTCCAGCAGCTTCTGAATGAAGAAGACCCCACAGATGCTGTACTGCCCCAAACACAGCCAATGATGAGAGAAGAGGAGGAGCCCACCTTTCAAGGAAGAACAGCACTAGGGAAAATGAAGTCAGGGAGAGCAGCTGGCTCAGATGAGGTCACAGCAGATATGATAAAGATGCTGGGTGAGGTAGGGGAGAAATGGCTCCTGAGGGTAATCATAGTCATACAGAGAGAAAGGAGTATCCCGGATGACTGAACAACAAGCATACTAGTGTCTGTGTACAAGAACAAATGGGACATTTACAACTGTGTGTAGTACAGAGTTATCAAACTCCTATTACATTGCATGAAGGTTCTGGAGAAAGTGATTGATAAATGAATGCACACAGCAGTAGAAAGTAAGATGGGACATGAGCAGTGTGGATACAGATGAGGATGCATCACAAATGACCTGATGTTTGTAGTGAGACAGATAGTTGAAAAGAAGCTAGAGATGAGGAAAGAGTGTAACTGGGCATTCTTAGACTTGGAGAAAGCATATGACAAGGTCCCATGAAAGTCTATTTGGGCAGTCCTGTGGTGGTTTGAGGTCTGAGCCAACTGTTGTTCGTATTGGTGATAGACTACATTAGTGAACAGGTCAAAGAGGACAGATCAACAAAGTTGCTGTATGTATATGGTATGGTATTACAGGCAGACTCTGACTAAGAACTTCAGCAAAGGATAGGGGAATGGAATGCAAAAATGAAGACACGGGATGAAACTGCGTACAGATAAGATAGTTGTAATAACACAAATAGGGGAAATTAGAGGAAGCTGAGAACTGAGATAGAAGGGTAAATAGTGTAACAGGTTAACAGCTTCAAGTATCTAGGTGGAATGAGGGAAGAGAAGGGAAGTCTAAATTAGGAGATCAAAGCTAGACTCAAAGGGGTTGCAGGGATACTGTATGACAGAAGAAAGCCAAAGAAGCTGAAAAGTAAAGTGTACAAAACAATGGTGTAACCAGTGTTACTCTATGACGAAAAAAATGTATAACTCACTATTTAAGTAGCGACAAGCAAAAGAAAAATACATAGTAGTTGAATCAAGCCGCTACTCCACGGCTAAACGAAATTTACTGTTTTTTATGAAAAGGTGAGTTATTGAGAAAGTGTATGAAGGAAATAGAAAAGGCGATTTATGCAATAAAATGGAATTATGTGAAACAAGATGGATAGTGAACTTGCGAGCAGATCGCCCTCCGGGGCTGAATGTTGTCATTCCTCTAAAACCAACTTTGAAAGCCAGGAGACCTACTATTGGATGAGCAAGGAGGTGTGTCATTGACCCTCTATGCAGAATGGTCATGACTATTTTTACCAACAGAGGTGTTGTCTGCAATATGAGATCTCATTGGTTAAAGATTTCGTATATTAAGGAGCAATGGAGTCCCTAAATTTATGATCTGATGAAGGTTTTCGCTTATCGAGTGACTACTGGGGCGCTCTACTTGGATTTATTTTTTGTATTTTTGTAGCTAACATCTTTTGCATCTATATTTGAAAGACACAACTTGTATGTATAACGCTGAATGATTCAGTATACATGTGAAGCGTTTAGAGCAACTGAGCGGCTCACCAGTACTGAAGGGTTTGTGTGAACAGTTTCAGGGCCTTACGCTCACTTTTAAAAGTTTTACAATGACAGAAAGCTTTAAGTAATTACTGGCTGCACCAATTTTTGAAAGTGTTCTTGGACTGTTCATGGTTTTTATGCTTTACCATTAAATATCTGTCAAGTTTTTTTAAACTCTTTGGAGTTGTTTCCCTAGCGGGAATTTGCAAACAGTAAATTTCGTTTAGCCATGGAGTAGCGGCTTGATTCAACTACTAAGTGTTACTCTGTGGTACAGAAATCTGGGCAATAATGGTACAGCAGGTGAGGAAGCTAGAGGTGATGGAGATGAAATGACTGTGAGGAGTGGTAGGATGTACACTGTGGGACAGACAAAGAAATGAGGACATTAGAGCAGAAGTCAAAGTAGCTCCAATTTCAGAAGTCAAAGGGAACAGATTATGGTGGTTCAGGCACATATGCAGAAAAGCAGAAGACAATTTGGTGAAGAAGATTTGGAACGGACAGGAAGAAGGCAGGAGGATATGAGGGCATTCAGCATAGAGGCTGATGGATTATGTAAGAGAAGATCTGCGACAGTCAGCCAAGACTATCAAAGAAGGTAGGAGTGTAGCATTGATTGGAGAGAGATGGTGACAGTTGACGTGACATCCCAATCCCATGTATGAAATGGGAACAAGGGGGTTGATGATGATGATGAGATGATCACTAGGCTATAGACCCCTGGGGGCATTTTTAAGCCTAGCAATGCTTCCTAGAGATGTGGATCAAATCCTGTACTTCGTGTCTGTAAGTAAACACCTTAACCATTTTGCCAACTTCCCTTGATTATATCACCCCAGATGGGACTCAAAGCCACAATCCCTTGCTTAGGATACTAATACCTTACCCATCAGGCCACTGAGGCCTTATCTTGGAAGTCTCATTTCAGAGAATAGCAATAGACATTACAAAGCCACTTGTAAAATTGAGCGTCATCAGTGCCTCCTGGTATTCATTAATTATATAAAATAATTTCCTGAGGCAGTACTAGGTGATACAAAGTCTGTAACAAAGGAACCAGTATACTGTTATTTTCTACAGTAAGTACCCTGAGAAATTCTTCATGACCAAGGCACCCTATTCATGTCTGAAATAATGTATGAACGTTGTCAAGCTTTTAAAGTGAAACAGCTAAGGGCATCTGTATACCACTTTTAAAATGATGGGTTAGTTAAGAGCTTTATTAAAACTTTGAAATCTGTGCTAGAAATGGTTATAGAGTGGGGTGGGAGAAAATGGGGCCATCTACTTTCATATATTTTCTTCACTGCAAGGGAAGTATCTCACGCCTCAACTAAATTCATGCTATTAGAATTTTTGTATATTAGATGCCCTCAAAGTTTACAAGATATAGCAAAAGAATGCAGGAGAAGTAAACATCACCTTCAGAAGTATAACAGAATATTTTGCAGACCTACAGAACAGGTTAAGAACTATTATATCTATATTAAAAGAAAATATAGAAAGAGACCATGAGCTATAACTAAGGTCTTATATATTAATCTCAGATAATTTAAACCAGAGGACAAAGTACTTGTGTGAGTACCCACTGCTGTATACTGACCCCTTGTAAGAAAAAAAGTGTAAACAGTTAGTTAAAGGTATAAAAAATGTGAGTGAAGTGAATTATTGGGTGAGACCACCAGGAAAAAGAAAACCAGAACACTTTTTCAACATAAAACTGTTAAGCCACAAAGAGAAACTGAAGTTTCTGTAATAAGAATGCTTGCATAGAAAATTAACATTCCCATAATTTATTATTAAGTTAAAATTTGTAATCAGAGATAAATGGATATTGTGAGAGATGAGTAGCAGAACTAGCTTAATTGACCACAATACAGAAACGGTGCTGGGCAAGAAAGTAAAGTTGAAACTGTTCTTAATAATAGAGCCATAACGCCAGTCAAGAGAGAGAAGAAAATGCTCAGATGAGGTCACCAAAGAATCACAAAGTGAGTG
This sequence comes from Protopterus annectens, assembly GCF_019279795.1. NCBI lineage: Eukaryota > Metazoa > Chordata > Ceratodontiformes > Protopteridae > Protopterus > Protopterus annectens. The sequence continues at coordinate 202,377,938 of NC_056745.1, forward strand.
GGATAGACCCACTGTATTGCTCCCCAAGCCTGATAAGTATATAAGGTTTTACAATTACTTCAGAAAATTAAATAGCATATCTAGATTTGGTTAGTATCCCATGCTCCTGTGGGTAAATTGATTGAAAATTAGGGTAAGGCTATAATTGAGTGCAGTTTAGATGTAACCAAAGGCTGTTGGTAAATTCCACTAGTCCTAAAAGCTAAGGAAAAATAGAATTTTCCACACTAGATGGAAAATTCCATTACAGAGTTCTGCCCTATGTTCTCCATAGAACACCTGGAATATTTCAGAGGTTGATGGGATAAAATTCTTAGACCCCATACCAGACATGCAGCAACCTATATGGATGCTGTAGTAATATTTTCTGAAGACTGAGAAAGCCAGCTTCCTAAAGTTCAAGCCATTTTAAATTCCTTGCATCAAGCTGGAATGACTGATAACACAACTAAGTGCAAATTAGCAGTGGCAGAAACCTGCAATTTGGACTAGCAATAGGCCAAGATATACTGAAATCACAGGCCAATTAAATTTATCCAGTACAAAATCGGCATGTGCCGACCCCAAGAAAACAGGTTAAGGCTTCTTTTACACCTGGCTAGGTATGGTCATCAATTCATTCTTAATTTTGCAACAATAACTTGCTCCCTGACTAACCTGACCAAGGGTAATGTTGTCTTGAATGTTAAGTGGACAATTGATCCAGGATAAACTTTCAGGCAACTAAAGGGCATGTTTTCAGAAACAACACTTATAGCTGCAGATATCTTTGAGCAATTCCTAAAGTGTACAGATGCCTCTGAGACAGGCATGGGTACGGTATAGTCTCAGACTATAGGTGTGGATGAGTATCCTATCTAATATATGAAGAATACACTGAGCAATGCTGTGAGACATTAGTCTGCTATATACGAAGAGTACACTGAGCAATGCTGTGAGACATTAGTCTGCTATATACAGAGAATACACTGAGCAATGCTGTGAGACATTAGTCTGCTATATACAGAGAATACACTGAGCAATGCTATGAGACATTAGTCTGCTATATACGGAGAATGCACCGAGCAATGGTGTAAGACATTAGTCTGCTATATATGGAGAATGCACCGAGCAATGGTGTAAGACATTAGTCTGCTATATACAGAGAATACACTGAGCAATGCTGTGAGATATTAGTCTGCTATATACAGAGAATACACTGAGCAATGCTGTGAGACATTAGTCTGCTATATACGGAGAATGCACCGAACAATGCTGTAAGACATTAGTCTGCTATATACGGAGAATACACTGAGCAATGCTGTGAGACATTAGTCTGCTATAAACGGAGAATACACTGAGCAATGCTGTGAGACATTAGTCTGCTATATATGGAGAATACATTGAGCAATGCTGTGAGACATTAGTCTGCTATATACGGAGAATACACTGAGCAATGCTGTGAGACATTAGTCTGCTATATACGAAGAATACACTGTGCAATGCTGTGAGACATTAGTCTGCTATATACAAAGAATACACTGAGCAATGCTGTGAGACATTAGTCTGCTATATACGGAGAATACACTAAACAATGATGTGAGACATTAGTCTGCTATGTACGAAGAATACACTGAGCAATGCTGTGAAACATTAGTCTGCTATATATGGAGAATACACTGAGCAATGCTATGAGACATTAGTCTGCTATATATGGAGAATATACTGAGCAATGCTGTGAGACATTAGTCTGCTATATACAGCGAATACACTGAGCAATGCTGTGAGACATCAGTCTGCTATATACGGGGAATACACTGAGCAATGCTGTGAGACATTAGTCTGCTATATACAAAGAATACACTGAGCAATGCTGTGAGACATTAGTCTGCTATAGACGAAGAATACACTGAAAAATGATGTGAGACATTAGTCTGCTATATACGGAGAATACACTGAGCAATGCTGTGAGACATTAGCTGCTATATACGAAGAATACACTGTGCAATGCTATGAGACTTTAGTCTACTACATACGGCGAATACACTGAGCAATGCTGTGAGACATTAGTCTGCTATATACGAAGAACACACTGAGCAATGCTGTGAGACATTACTCTGCTATATACGGAGAATACACTGAGCAATGCTATGAGACATTAGTCTGCTATATATGGAGAATATACTGAGCAATGCTGTGAGACATTAGTCTGCTATATACGGAGAATACACTGAGCAATGCTGTGAGACATTAGTCTGCTATATACGGAGAATACACTGAGCAATGCTGTGAGACATTAGTCTGCTATATATAAAGAATACACTGAGCAATGCTGTGAGACATTAGTCTGCTATATACGAAGAATACACTGAGCAATGCTGTGAGACATTAGTCTGCTATATACAGAGAATACACTGAGCAATGCTATGAGACATTAGTCTGCTATATACGGAGAATATACTGAGCAATGCTGTGAGACATTAGTCTGCTATATACGGAGAATACACTGAGCAATGCTGTGAGACATTAATCTGCTATATACGAAGAATACACTAAACAATGCTGTGAGACATTAGTCTGCTATATACGGAGAATACACTGAGTAATGCTGAGAGATATTAGTCTGCTATATACGAAGAATACACTGAGCAATGCTGTGAGACATTAGTCTGCTTTATACGGAGAATACACAGAGATATGTTTTGAGACATTAGTCTGCTATATATGGAGAATACACTGAGCAATGCTGTGAGACATTAGTCTGCTATATACGGAGAATACACTGAGCAATGCTGTGAGACATTAGTCTGCTATATACGGAGAATACACTGAGCAATGCTGTGAGACATTAGTCTGCTATATATGGAGAATAGTGAACAAACAGAACTCACTAGTCAACCACAAAGTAGAATGGAGCAGGCAAATGTTTATGTGAACACACCAAAATTGTATTGTAATCCAAGATTAAAATTGTAGAATATCCAAATGTATAAGCGCTTTCGTCTCGTTTTTAAATGAGTTAAAGAGACTTCATCAGATACAATTAGTTGCTTTCACCCACAGAATTTAAAAGAAGGAATTCAAATTATATCACATCCTAGAGCAGTTAACACACCTTAATTTAAAGCCATAGTATACATAAAAATTGTCATTACTTCCACAACACCGTGACAGTTGTTAAAACCATTAAAAATATTTTTAAAATACTTCATGAATTTTAAAATCACCACCTGTTCACTAGTATATTAATAACTTAACAATACATTTAAATCAATTTAAATAAATACATCCATGTGGTAATAAATATAAATAAATACCTAAAATATTGGAAAACATATATAAGTAAGTATAAATAAATGCTCATTAAGACAGTGTATATATGAATAGTTTCTGTTATTAGTAGTCTCTTGAAAATTAAAGCCCTAAATAGATGTTAAAATATACTTCATAACTTTCTTAGGGTAACAAACTTATTCATATATACACTGTCTTAATGAGCATTTATTTCTGAATGACACAAACACATACCACAGAGTTTCAAAAAATGAAATAAACTGAGCCTACACTGGTGTTGATTTATACATAATGGATGCTTTTTATCAAGGTGTCTTAGATGAGATTGAAGTAAAATTTTTGACAGTCCCCCACCCAATCACACCGGTCATGTCTGGGATTCCCAAAATCCACAAAAATGTCAACAACCCACCCTTTAGAGCTATTGTGGCGGCCAGGGGTTCTAAGACTGAACCTTTGGCGGCATTTGTGGATTTGGGTCCCAATGTGTGGTCAATGGAATTGAGCATATTCTGAAGGATTCATGGCACTGTTTGGAACGCTTGAGACATACCAACAGTGCCACTCAATATTCCTTTCTCATCATTGATGTGGTGAATTTATTTACAGTTATTCCACATGATGAGGGATTAAATTGGTTCAGAGAATCCTTGCTCACATGTGATAGGATAGATAGAAAAAAGATTGACCAACTGGTGGAACTAATGGAATTGGTTCTTAGGAACAACTATTTAACCTTTGAAGGTGAATTGTTTCACCAGATTGCTGGTATTGCCATGGGTGCCAAATGTGCCCCTGTCTATGCAAATTTGGTCTTGTTACATTGGGAAAGATCCCATATTTGTTGCACAAACTTTATGCAAAATATTCTGATGTACAATAGGTTCCTTGACAATGTTCTTATTTTGTGGAAAGGCAATGAGGAGGAGGTTAAAACATTTGTAGAGTACTTAAATCATACCACTACCTTCCTTAAATTCACCTACACATGGCACCAGACCGAAATAGATTATCTTGACATTCATCTCAAGATCACTGATAAGGGGCTACAAAGTAACATACACAGGAAAAAAACACATTCCAACTCCCTACTTCATTTCAATAGTTGCCACCCTCACCATCAGAGAAAAAGCATTATTAAGGGTCAAATGGTGAGGTTATCAAGACTGGTTAGTGATGAGAAGATTTTCTTGGATGAGATGTACACTTTAGTAGGGATTTTTTTAGAGAGAGTTTATCCGCTAAAATTGGTTTTAAATACAAAACGTGAAGTGGTTTCCAAAAGGTCCACATCTTTTTCTCCTATTTTAACATCAGGTATTAAAACTGTGGGTACTACCACAAAGGATAATTCTGACGTACTTGTTTTAAAATACAACCCTTTGTGTACCCCCCTTATTGAAACAACTAAAAAATTGTGGCAAGTTTGTTTCAATGAATACACCAAGACAAAGTTGGGGGCTCAACTCATGGTGGTATTCAGTAGGGGGAAAAACATTAAAAACATCCTGGAGGACAAGAAAAATAGATGGTACAAGTCTTTGATGGTCAGATGTGGGTCATGTAAATTTTGTCGCTACATTAATGATGGGCCATATGTGGCGATACATGGGCATGATTATGCTTTATCATGCCCAGGGAGATGTAGTTGTAATACTACGATGTTGGTCTATGTTGCCACGCTTTCTATGTGGGAAAAACTGTCCGAAAGCTAAAGGACAGGATTGGTGAACATCTTAGGGCCATTAGAAGGAAAGATAGGCACAATGCTCTATTCAATCATAGTGTTGGTTGTCCCAATTTTAAAAAATGTATTTTCTTTGTTATTGATCGGGTGATACCGAACTGTAGGGGTGGCAATGACAGACTTCTTGTTGAATGCAAAGAAGCAAGGTGGCAATTGAGGTTAATCGCCATGCGACCACCAGGACTTAATGAAGGTATTTCCCTCATGCGTATGTTAAAACAGAGATCTAATAACATTATTTAGCACATTTACTATACTGGGTACAATGTTTATTTTGTATCCAGAACAGGTACATGGATGTAATAGTGTTTTGAATAAGTCTGAAACCAAAGTTTGGTATTGTTTCAAACTTCAAAAGTTAAAAGCTAATAGTTTTTCAGCTTGGGTATGTTTATTAGCATTGCCTGCTGCTATGTTCTTTTTATACACATGTTTTTTATATATCAATGTTTTTAATTCATGGAATAAATTTTTATAGTATTTTTTATATGTTCACTCAAACTTTTCAATCAATTTTGTTGTTTGTGGAACTTGGTGGATATGTTTAAATTTGGCTAGGTATTATATGCATTGTTAAATGGATTCTTTGATTTGATTTAGATGAAATGATTTGCACTAAGCACTTTATTTTAAGGGCGGTTCACCTAATGTTATTTTATGGCTGATGATTGGCTTATCAATTAACTAATTAAGTGTTTGTAAAAAAAAATTTTTCACTATTTATTCTGTTGTAGTTAGAGGTTTCTTTGACTCTGATGAAGCCAATTACTGGCGAAAGCGCTTAGTCGAAGGAACATTTTGTTGTCAATAAAGCTGGTGTGTTCCAGGTTGTTGTTGGGATTATTTCTTTATATATGGAGAATACACTGAGCAATGCTGTGAGACATTAGTCTGCTATATATGGAGAATACACTGAGCAATGCTGTGAGACATTAGTCTGCTATATACGGAGAATACACTAAGCAATGCTGTGAGACATTAGTCTGCTATATATACGGAGAATACACTGAGCAATGCTGTGAGACATTAGTCTGCTATATAGAGAGAATATCTTGCCATAAAATGAGCCCTCATCCCTAAAGTACTACTTATTGGTTAAGGAATTTATGTTGATGACTGACCATGTCCCACTATAATGGCTTTACAAGCAGGTAGATTGCAATCCAATGTTATCCAGATGGTCTCCGAACCTTTAGCCCTATAATTTTAATATCTCAAATCATCCAGGCCACAATCATTTGACTGCGGAAGGGCTATATTGGGTTTATTTCCTATCTGACAGGGATAGAACTGGTGGTCTTTTGGTGAGAATTCATGTAGCATAGTGACTGCTGAGCCCGGAAAACACACTGCTCATTGTGTGGGTGTGATGCCATTCTCTGTAGTAGCTAATAGGGATCATCTATCTCGGGGTGTATATTAGGGCCACTGCCTTTTAAGAGAGCAGATTTTTGATGTCTTGGTCTAGAGAAGATTCTGAAGAGAAGCCGCCAGGGAGCTACATGTAAGGGATGAAGGTAGTTTGGACATTATCAGTGAAACCTGATAAAAGCTCTTGTCTTGCAAAAGAGAGGAGAATCTTTGTATGGCATTGTGTGAGTACTCCACTGTGTGTGATTCCTGCAAATACTATGAAAAGCTGATTGTTACCACAAAAGGTTTCTTAGAGTGATGGGATACAGAGAGAGAGAAGAATTTCAGACTCACCAGCTGCAGATTTCCTACTGAACATGGTAATGTTTAAAACTGTGTTATATAGGTCAAATGAATAGACAAAGACTTGTCTGAACTCACAAGTGTTTATTTGTTAGTTTACAGCTTAAGCTAAGATTTGGTTTTCTGCTACTTGCTTCTGTTGTTTTTTTTTTCAAAATGCATAAAGAAAGAAAAACTAAAATATGCAGTGATGCCCAAATTAAACTCAATTTTCCACAAAACTATCAGTTGATAACAAACAGCTACAGGAACCTCAGCCTTAACCTGATACAAATTGGCAGTTATAGTACCACTCCACTTTTATTTATTTATTTATTTACATTTGTTTACCGGACTTGGCCCTTATCAGACCTGTCACTGAATACAATGTCCCCTTTGGTATGTATCTAACCAGACACTTGCAGCAGTTGGAAAGCCTACAAAGGATTCTCACCAGGAGAATTCAAGGCATGAAAACCCTGTCCTACACTGATTGCCTGAAGGCTTTGTCTCTGTATTCAGTCTCCTACAGGCTGCTGAGAGAGGATCTTTGCCTGACAAAGACCCAGCCCTGATGAATCTGTTGCATAGACACAAAACAAACAGCACCAGAAACACTAGAACCAGGGATCTGCACTTCACTTGTGATATAACCAGAGCATGCTGGAGAGACAGATGTGTCTCCCAAAGGATTCCTGCACTATGGAATATACTCCCCAGTCATGGAAAACAGAGTTCATTTCTGACCCTGTTTAAATGAAACCTTGACATTTCGATGGGAAATTGTAAATTTACTTATGGTCTGTTCTCCATGTCCCTTATAGACAGAAGCTTTATATCAATAAGAAAAGTATTATCCTAACTAACAACCACTGACACAACTCCTTAGTTATCTGCCTAGTAACATGCCCCACCTCCATAAAGATATCCACGATGCTTGAGAATCAGATGGTTTGGGGTGCACGGCTAGGCTTGTAAAGACCCTAGTGGTCATCAACCTAGCACAACCTATGAACCTACTGTACAAAAGCATTGTAGTTTAGCTCAACAGATGTTTGGAGAAAGTTTTGCTTAAAAAAAAAAAAAAAAGAAAGAAAGAAAAAAAAAGAAAAAAATTATATATTCCTTGTGATTTAAGTTACAGCTCAGTGATTTCTGACATTCTCTTTTTGTTTATTGCCAAGGCTGCATTTACTGAGGTAAGTCAGTACCTGGACTTGGGAGTAAAGTGAGAAGAACAAATGTTTCATCTGAACTTTTATAAGCTCCCCTGTTTATCACTGTGTAATAGTGATGGCTAAGCCTTTTAAGGTATTATCTGTACCCGAACTCTGGTTTTAGCTGGGGGTGGGGTGGAGGTGGAGGCACTGTTGTACAGAGAAGTCTGAGTACTGAGAAGAAGCCCCCTTGTCATTACTGGACCACACTGATTAACGTGAACAAGACTAAACTGTATACCCTAAACTTTTCCTCTAATGTCTCTAATATGGGCAGTAATATACCTAAAGCTAGTTTTCTAGTATTACTGATTTTCTTTATCTGCAACGTATTAGCGAAAGGATACAGCTAACTGGTTATTTTTAACTGGCATATGCCCAGGGACAACAGTATGCTCACTGGAAAAGTGAAGAAATTCAACTACTTATAGAAACAACAGTACCAGTGAGTAGACTCGTATATTTTTTACATATGAAGGAAGAGTTTTGTATTTATCACAAACTTAATCTTGATTAGAAGATACATACAGCACTTTTTTGTGTTTTTTGATACTAAAAAATGAAATAAAATTCTAATAATTTTAGCTAAAATGTTCTTGAAGTGTGTGATTTTTTTGTTTACTTTTTTGACGTGTTTAATGCAAAGTAATAAGAATAACATTATAACAATATACAGAAGTGTGTGTGTGTGTGTAGTAATTCACTGACAAATGATTCATCATAGGTGATTCACTGATGCGTGATTTGTTAACTGTGCACAATATACTTTCTCCACAAATTCTCAGAAGTGAAGTTAATAATATATAATAAAGGTGTGTTTTTGTATTTTGAGGTTGACAAATTGAGTTCAAGCGAACTCTTGTTTATGAAGTCATTTTTGGTGAACTGTTTTGAGATAAAGGTTTACATAACCAACAGTAAATCTTCAGTAAATAATATATTCAAGTTTTAAGCTAAAATAAAGTTCAACTTTAAAACTAAGTATTCATTGGAAAATAGCACATCAGACTGATTTAAGTTATATAAACACTGGGATTCTGCATAAAAAATATTATGTGCAATGGGGGAAGGAGTTTGCATAATGGTCAAGGTCTTTACCTCACAGCAATAGGATACGAGTTTGATTCTGATCTCTAGTCATTGGCTAGGCTTGTAATAGTTTGCAGACTGATAGCTTAGTATTTGCCTACAAATCTGTTTCCATTATTTCGGTTAAACTTTTGGCTGGAGATATATAGCTATACTAAGTGATGCATTTGCGTACAATGCTTCTGAGACTAATAAAGGAAGGTATTTCTGCAATGCAGATTAGACTGATCCATCAGTGGAAGGTGGGGTGCATTTTATTACACGTATTATATAATCCAAGATCCAAGGTCTTCAGCTCTCCTGTGGGGGTAAGTAAGGGGGGGGGGGCAGATATTCAGCATGTAGTACAGGTTGATTTGTGAACGGTGAAGTAATTCTCACCAACACATCTCTAAATGGGTCGTCAGTTTAGGCATTAATTCTGCCCCAAGATTACTACAAGTTGTGCAGCTAATTTATGATGATGCTGCCAAAGTAAGAGGTCGACACAACTTGATGCAGAATATTTAGTTGTTAGTACTGTGTTCTGGGAATGGGATAAGCAGCTTCTTTAGCTATGACAATTGCAAAAAAATTGTAAGTATCCTCATTAGCCAGTCATAGTTTGAATCCTCTTAATGTCTTGTGAATAGACAGAATTCTGGAAGTGACTTATACAGATAGCTTAGTCCGAGCCTTATCATTTTGTATTCAGCTGATTAATACTATGAATATAGTTAGTGGGAGCTGGGTTGCTTGTCCAGTGTGGATAACATGTCTCAAATGCAGACATTTCCAAAAAATCAGATTTGGGTAACTTACATATTTCTGTGACATTTCAAAATATATAAAAGCGTTTGGACATACAATTCTAATTAGCTAATTGCTTTAGTGTCACTCTGTCATTAACACTTCGTAAGACTAGAGAATCCTGTTAATGGCTGATAACAGAAAGGCTAGTCTCCATACTTAATATGCCCCTTTAAGTGCTTACATTACTGCAGAAGATTTAGGAATCTCTCTGCTGAAGAATAAGCAAATCATTGTGTTGCTGTTTTGACTCATGGTTACCTTTGGAGGACAATAGTCCTTGTAAGGTGAGCACTGTATCACACTTTTACAAGTGCATCAGTCCTAATCATTCTTTAAAGACAGTTCAGCAAATGTTTACGATGCCTGTCTTTGCCCCTTACTTGTCTAGGCAAACTATGGGTAAGGCTTTTACAATGACTGTCTTTACCAAAAAGTGTTATTTATAGATGTTAAATTACTTAACATCCCCCCCCCCACACACACACACCATGCATATCTGAAGAGCAGGTCCTCAAAGCCCTGTCCAAGGCGAAGAACACAGCCTCTATGGGACCAGATGACATACCAGGCTGTCTTCTAAACAGGCTAAAACATGAATTAGCATTACCACTAAGTTTCCTTTTCAATCATAGCCTAACTGCAGGCTTTGTTCCTGTGGAATGGAGAACAGCTGCAGTTATTCACCTCCACAAAGGTGGCCTAGAAACAGACCTGGGGAATTACAGACCCATAAGCCTGACCAGCCTCATCTATAAAGCCATGGAACATATTTATTTATTTATTTATTTTACATTTGTTGACCAGGAAAGTCCAACTGGATGCATGTCCATTTTCAGTGGAGGCCCTGGGAGAAAATCTCCACAGTTAAATTTTAAGAAAAATATAAGGTGTATACAGAAGCATTCAAATGTACATATATAGTACCAAACTTAACATTGACTAGTAACAAAGCATTGAAGCTTAAGATTTAACATATTTACAAAGACAACACATCATTTACAGTTTTAGGTTGGGGCATTGCATAATGGTGAACATTGTTAGTAGGGTTACATTTTTTGCTTTATACAGTTGACTTGTGAGCAGGTTAGCCACAGTAGGGAGTATAGCAACAAAGAGAGCACATATTAGACATAGTGGGGAGTACAGTAGCAGAAGAGACAGAGATGGGAAACTGGATAACAGGATAAGTAAGAAACGCAGGAGGAATAAGTAGCTTAAGTACAGAGTAAGAGTAACAGTGTGCCTAGCAGTGACATATGGGTATTGACTAAGGGGTTAGAATTAGAGGTGGAACTGGAAGGAAGCCAGAGAAGTTGCATTCTATTGATGATGAAGCTGAAGTCAGAGGGCAAGAGTAAGGGGAGAGGAGGGGGGGTCAACCAGGTGGGGAACATGTGCATATCCATGAGTGCTTTAGGTGTTTTTTCAGGAGTCTTTTAAATATAATCTTTGAGCCTGCTGAGGTAATAGCAGTAGGTAGGGTGTTCCAAATGTTGCCTATGTAGCTAGGAAGAGGGTGTTCCCCTGCTCTGTTGTTGGTCTTGGTGAACTTGATTAATTGTTTGTCACTAGAGTGAAGTTGTCTAGTTTTAGCTTGTAGCTCTAGTAGATTGGCCAGAGCTGGAGTTTTGTCTGGGAGTAGTAGGAGTTTATGGGCAAAGGAAAGTTGATGATAATTTAGGAGATTAGGGAATTCAAGCTAGCCAAGTTGTTTTAGGGCATGGCAGTGGTGGGCTTGGTAGAGGGCACTGATGGCAAATTTATTTGATTGTTGTAACAGGTGTTGATTTTGAAAGTTTTGGTTTTGGGTAAGTTAGTGAGAATAGGTAAGGCATAAAGTAGTGTGGAAAGGAGGTGAGTTTGAGCAAATGTTATCCTAGCAGGTTGTGTTAGAAATGGTTTATTTTTATATAGACTGCCCATTTTTTGTGGATATTTTTAATGGTATTTTAATTGTTGTCCCACCGAACTGCTTGCTGTCTTCTTTGTAAATAGTTCTGAAACCAAGCTAATGCTTGGTTACTAAGGCCAAGGTCAGTAAGGGCTTGTACTAGTTTAAGATGGTTGACCATATCAAAGGCCTTTGATAGGTCCAAGAATATGGCAGAAGTTAGATTGGCTGTGTGTTTGTTTTGGTTGATAAGGTTTGTAAAAGAGAGTAGAGTGGTGGTTGTTCTATGAGAAGCCTGAAATCCATGTTGGGTAGGAGAGAGAAGTTGGTTGTTAAGCAGCTATGGCATAAGTTGGTGGTGTACACATTTCTCAAGTATTTTAGCTAGTGGAGGCAAGATGGCTATGGGTCAATAGTTGGTGAGGTTGGTGGAGGTACCGCTTTTATGGAGGGGGATAATATAGGAGGTCTTCCAGATGGGTGGTAAGGTTTCTGAGATAGATCTGCTTAGAAGGATGGATATAGGGAAGGTAAGTTCATTGGCAGCCAACTGAAGGTATTCAGCAGGTATCCCATCAGCTGCTAGTGTAGTAGGTTTAAGTTTGGATAGCAACCTTATGACATAGTTGTTAGGGATGGGTTGAAATTGGAAGGTTGTTTTGGGTCTATCTACGGGTTCTGGGTAATTAGTGGTGGTGGATGTGGGCTGTTTCTGAACAAGATTAGAAATACTTTCTATGAAATATTTGTTAAATGTGTCTGGTATATTTGTAATTTCACTAGTGGAGGTAGGAGGTCGGGTGAAGGGTCTGCCAGGGTGGAGTAGCTTATTTATTCCTGCCTAGAATTTCTTGGGGTTGTTCTGATGCTTGTTTTGTAGCTGTAGGAAATAATCCTTTTTAACTAGGAGAACTGCTTTTTTTGTCTCATTCCTACGTTTTTGGAATTGTTTCTTAGCTGCTGGGGTTTTTGTGGTTCATCAGTGATACCAGGCTTTGTTCCTTTCTGATATTCTATTTTTAGTCTCACTGGTAAGCCAGGGGTCTGTTTTCATTTTGAGTTTAGTGGTCCGGGCTGGAGCGTGGGCATTTAGGATTTCTAGGACAGTGTTACTGAAATGGATTACAGCTTCTATCATATCATTCATATCGTTATGGACCTCATAAATAAAGACATAGGTGACCTCCGAACCCTGGATCATACCCAGCTCGACTTCATGAAGTGCAGATCCTGCCTGTTAAATCTGGTGGATTTCTTTGAAAGTGTGACCAAGGCCATTAATGAGGCCAAATATGTGCACACAGCATACCTTGACTTGGCAAAGGCTTTTGACACAATCCCACATTCAGGCATTACTGATAAACTTAACAAACTGAATTTAAATCCCTTCATTGTAAGATTGGGTTGCCAACTGGCTCAGAAGCCAGACACACACTATCAAAGTGGGTGACTCCACATCAGCCAGCAGACCTGTCACCAGTGGAGTGCCACAGGGGTCAGTGCTGGGCCCCCTACTGTTTGGTATATGCTTCTCAGAAGTTCAAGTCAAAACTAAAGGGTTGTGGATGACCAAGTTTGCTGATGACTGCAAACTAGATGCAATTATTGAATCCCCAAATGATGTCAGTACACTCCAGGATGGACTCACACAGACTGACTGGTGTCTTAGTGATGGTCTCAAACTGAATGCAAAGAAATGCATCATCATTCCCTTCAGCGCAAACAATGTCCCCCCTCACATTATCAAATCAATAACAATAACCTACGTACCCATGAAGTGGTAATGGACCTAGGATCACAGGTTGACCGTGACCTTAACTTCAACCACCATGTGTCTACCATTGTAAGGAAAACTTTCCACATAGCTCACTTGATTAGAAAAGGCATCACCTCGAGAGCAAAAGAAGTTATAACCCCCTATGTGCAGCATTTATCTAGCCCATAATTCAGTATAAAGCCCCATTCTGTATGTAATGTACTAAGCACCTACAGCAATTACAGAGACCTCAGAGGTTTCTAACAAAGAAGATCAAGGGCCTCCAGCATGCCCCTTACACAAACCGACTAAAATCCCTGTCACTATACTCTGTATCGTATAGACTTCTTAGGAGAGACTTATGCCTGGCCTACAGAGCAACCCAAGACCCAAACCTAGTGAACTTACTGCATATCCATAAATCAAATGGGTCTAGGGCTACCCATTCCAGGGACTTAAATTTGTCCTGCAACTTAAATAGGATGGACAGATGCATCTCCCAGTGACTGCCATGTCTTTGGAGCAGGCTACCAATTCATATGAAACAGAGCACCTCTATGACACTGTTAATGACGAATCTGGATGAGTGGATGGGGTACCGTAAATTCTTACTGGGGATAGCACCCACAACCCTCCTGCACATAGACAGTTGTCACTAAATGAAATCTTAGGTATTGACTAGTACCTGTACTGTATTACATTGAGTTTACATGGCTAGTCTTAAAATGACCTCCGGTTCGATAGCCTAGTAATCTCCTATGATCCTATGATATAGAATTAAAAAATCACTGGTTAGCTTTGCGTATGTTTCCAACCACTCCATGGGGGAGTTTATAACTCATATAGCTTTATTCTACACTTCCATTTACTACCATCATCTAACAGAGTTTTCTAGAAGATTATTAACACTTACCTGCAATCTGTGCATGTGCAGTAGTGTAGGCGTTTACCAGCAATGATTGCCATTCAGAAAGCAGAAGTCTGTGAGTAAAAATTGTTGAACAGCAGCTCTGATCTCTTTAAATTTATTAATGCCCTACCATGAAGGTACGCTCAGGGCAACTATACACCAAATGCTGATGAAGCCATCTCCTGTGCACACAATCTAGTTGGGCTCATAAATCAGCAGAAACTGTTGAGAAAGGTAGAAAAGAAATTCAATCAGCAAATAAGAATGGAACCTTATTCTGATCAAAATGGAAGGCTAAGTGATTGCTTGAGTAAAATATAGATATAAAGGGATTAAATGTGATTATATACAAGAAAAAAGATTTTAGTAGCATTTATTTTTTATTACAACTTTTGGGGTGTGAGTTTTGGGGAACAAGCAGAAGACTTAGGAGATAATGCAATACTCTTTTTGAGTAAAATCATATACACATTTTACAGTGTGATAGTCACCAAATTACTACTAGTGAAATTTATAAATGGTCAACTGTTCGGTGAATTTATCTATGTTAGAAAAAATATTTAGCTATTTGGGACTTGCTAATCAATATAGAGTGAATTTACATGCAATAATCATAAAAGGCAAATGTTTTAAACAATTTTATAATAATACATATGTGCAAATTAATGGTAATATACAATAATGACTAGATACAGAAAGAGGCAAACTAATGCCTCCTAATTAACTTAATTAACTAATTATTACCTCTTATAGCACTTCACTCAATTCAAAATATGAAGGACCTCTAGAGCTAAAACAAAATTCTACTATTTATTCACTTTGGTGTCCCTACAGAACATTATTGTACCGCCTTGAGTAAATGCAACTGGCTTAACAGTTAAAATATAGTCTCCTATCTAGTAAATGTGTCCACAGTTAAATTGTTGTAAGAAAGCTACTGTGTAGCCACAACTGAGACACCCCCTACACTGTAAGATATTTTGGCAACAACCTCCTAATTAAGGCTCTTTACACTCTAGCACCCTAAGTGGATGTAATTTACCATGATTTGCTGAAAAACCTTTCTGTAAAACCAGCAGCAGAATACTGGAATAAAATAATTAAAGGCATGTGGTTCATAACTTCTTTCAAGCACTTTGTAAAAGCCCTGATAAAACTTCAGAAATCCATCCAGTGTCAATACTTTGATAATCATAGTTAACTCTCTATCCACCTTAATATACTACTACTACCAGAGAGGTGGCTAAAGTGGGGTGAAGGGGCAGCAGTGATTGGGGGCACAATCGGGGCATACCAATCAGTTGTTTTTTTTAATAAATGCCAGTACTGAAATGAATGTTGATACTACTTTATGGTGAGACTCAGGACAGAAGAGTTTGTGACATATGTTGTAGTATGTGTTACTTGTTATAGCTTTTAAAAGTAGAAAATTAAGGGATGCCAGATTGTGGAATGGCACCAGGCTATGTCTCCGACTCCTACAATGTCTATTGTTTCTTCATGATTTTTGTCTTTCTGACACATTATACCTTTGAAGTTCACCAATGTTTCTTTGCTGTCTCTCTTCGCTGCTTCACACCTAACTTGCACAGCTTCCTTTTCCAATATTCACCTTTTACTATTTATCAGCACCACAATATTATTGGTTTATTTGATTACCATTTTGCTATAATCTGTATTACCATATCTGTATATCACATTGCACAATCTCTGTTATGCCTATGGATATTAAGCTATCCAACGCTTTGAAAATAATGTAAACCTTTTATTTTTTTTTTTAAATACTGTCATGTTTCCCTTTGGGCATAGGACAAGCCTGAAAAGGGTCCTTAGACCAGTGTACCTACCCAGTTAACAAATAAATACATAAACAAATAAATTCATTATTAATCGATGCTAAAACAAGTGAAGAAAGTACATTTTTTGGAACACAACAGTGCTATAGAATAAAGCAACTACTGAATATTACTTTCATATAAATGTTTATGGAAGTGGTGGAAATGCAAATACTGCTTTAATGAAAAGGGCAGATAGGGATTTCAAATAAAATTGCTATCAGTTTATCAGTGGTCTTGCTTTAATTTTTCCCAACTGTCAGTTGGTTGGACATAAATTCTAACTCTCCTGCATCTAGCATGAACGTATCTGGTTTCACACAACTAAATAATAGCCTCACACATTATAGCAAGGCATCAAATTCCCTATTAGACCGAATCCTAATATTGAACCCTAGCAAATACACCACCTCAGGTATAATGTCTGACTGTCTCAGTGATCATCTCCTGATCTATACAACCAGACATCTCACACATCCACTTAAACAACATGTTAATAAAGCAACACACAACTTTTCCAGGTTTAACCCAGAAATGTTCATTACTAACTTATTAACTGCAACTTCTTAAAAATCCTCCCCTAAAATGATGCTATAAATGGCTTTAACACAACTTTCCTGAATAAGCTAAATAGCCTTGCACCTGTTTCATATGAACTGGTAGCCTGTTCCAAAGAGACTAAAAGCAAAGAATACGAATTAGGCTATCCAAAAAGAGTAGAATGCTAATGCAGGATAGAGAAAAATCAGGGAAAGACTGGAAAAAATATGACAAAACATAATATCTTGAAAACTTCAGAATGCTTTGCAATCATACTAAAAAGCAAATTAATGAAGACAAAAACTATACTATAATAACTTTCAGAATAATAGTAAACACAACCCTAAAATGTTCTGGACAGCTGTTAAAGAACTCTTGCATCCTGGCCATATATTCAACAAAAACACCTTTCCCAGTAACTCATCACTCAAAACTGCAATACAATTTAACTCTTATTTTATAGATAATATAGCATTTCTAACCAAGGTTTTCCCAGTCCTTACCCTGACTAGCAGCCACGTATCACCACATACACTTTCACCTTTAAACCTGTGCTCACTTCCTATATAAAACTACTCTTAAACAAACTCAAGCCATGCTCCATTTCAGCTGATGACCTTCCAAGTAATCACTATAAAATAGCAGCTGATAGTATTGTCTACCCATTTCAATCCTTACAAAAATTCAATCCAGGAATCTCTCTTTCCCTTTCTCTGGAAAAGTCACACATTATCCCTCTGCACAAAGAAAGAAATTCAACAGACATTATTAATGATAGACCTATAGCAATCTTATTTTTGTCTCCAAAATACTTGAAAAATGCATTCAGAAACAATTGCTGAACTATCTCCTGCAGGAAGAACTCCCATCCCCACACAACATATCTTCCATTCTTCACAT